>NC_056741.1:146985636-147095636 GCF_019279795.1 Protopterus annectens | reverse complement strand
AAGATCAGTATTTGAAATTTGTCCCTGTTTTCGAGCTGTATACCCCCATTATTGGCTTTGTCCAGGTTTTTTTGTGCTAAGATGTTGAGAGCTATGGTGAGAAGTGAGAATTGAATTCTGTATTCCCCCATTATTGGCTTTGTCCAGGTTTTTTGTACTAAGAGGTCGAGAGCTATGGTGAAAAGTGAGAACTGAATTCACTAAATGGTGGCCATTTAAGTTTCAGTCTTCTTGTCTTTCTAGACACTGCTGATTTGGCATAGTGGTAAGTTGCTCTGACTGTTATGCACAGGGTCTTGGGTTCAAGACCTGGCAGTGAAATGTATGCTAGCAACACATTTTATTCTAGCAACTTTCCAAAATTATACAAGCAATGTTTAAAATGTGTCCCTGATTTTTGGCCTTTTGCCCCCCCCCCACCACAAAAAGAAAACTGAAACTGAAAATAAGTGTGAGAAGCTGTCCAAGATGCCTATGGCTTACACTACTGTCATTATATTTATCTCTCTCTCTCTCTCTCTCTCTCTCTCTATATATATATATATATATTTACATACAATATTGTGTGTGCATGGAAGTAGACTTTTATAATGGAAATGTTCTGAAGTAGGCAGTTTTCGTGCATTTTCTTTCATTGCCTACTGGAAAAATGTTCAAACAATACATTTTAAAATGCACTCTAACTTAAGTCTAACAAGTGTGCTGTATTATACAATGAATATGCTTTAATAAAGTCAGGAAGGTGTATCAAAGAACGCATGTATGTTTCTTGTTTTGTGTGCAAGCCAGGGGCCTATGATTTGAAAAATGCTCAAAGGTAATCTGTATCCACCACTGGCCAGATGCATTTTCTTTGGATATGGTGTGGGTTTCAATGCTGTTTCAATGAATGTGAGTTTAAAGAGCAGAGAAGTTTTAATGCCAAGTCTATTTTCATTGTGAGACAGAGTTGCTTTGTTTAGCAGATACCTATTCCTGTTTGTGCATTGTGCTATAAAATTTAAAAACAAAATCCAAATAATCAGTAAAGCAGTATGCACACATTAGTGTTTATGGTAAATGGGGTGAAATAGCCAGGTAATGGGACATTGGAATGGCTGCAGGGGAACTCTGGTGCCATATTTTGGTTGTCTGTTCTTCAGTTTGCGTTTGAAAGTTGGTATCCCACAATTCCATTGGAGTGGGTGGGGTTATGTAATATGTATGCAAATTTTACATTAATCAGCGTACAGATTTGTACCTATTTTTCATGGGCCTTGTCCAGATTTTTGATGTTTCCAGGTTGAGAGGTATGCATGGAGGACAACGTCTCTCAGTGATTCCACCAGTGGGTGGATCAGGGCAAAGAACCTGCTGCACTTGTTGATGAGGCAGGATGCAAAGAGGTCACAGCAAAGTTGACCCCATTGCCAGAATATCTTTATATGACAACTTTCGTGTTGAGAGAGACCACTTATGAGGCAATAAAATGGAACTGCTCAACTTGTCTGCTATCACACTGGATTTCTCCAGAATGTGCATTGCTATCAGAAATTGATTGGATGAGATTTCCCATTGCCACACTCTCAGAGCTTCTTGACAAAAGGGGTAAGATCGGGTTCCTTCTTGTTTGTTGATGTACCATACCACTGATGTATTGTCCATCTGAATTGCAATAATTCCAGAAGAGAGGGAGTCTTGGAAGACCTGCAACACTAGGAATACTGTTCTCATTTCCAGGACCAGATGCCTTCAACTGTCTTCCTCAAGAAGTGCCCCCCCACCCAATTTGTGAAGCATCTGTGGTCATTATAGCTTTGGCTGAGGAAGAATGAAGGGACAGCCTTGTAATATCTGATCTTAGCAAATCCACCACAAGAGGTACTTGTTACATGCCTGAGTTATTGTGATCTTAGTGGACATAAGTTAGTGCAGAATAGACTACTGAGTTGCTAGAGTCCATTGAAAAATTCTCATATCATAGGATCATAGGCGGTTACTAGGCTAATGGCCCCAGGGCCCTTACAAGCCTAGCCAAGTTCAACCCGTGTTCCCCATGGTGTCTAGTTCAAGCAGACACAATTATCAGTAACTATTGCCCCTGTCCAAGAGGGACACAGGGGGAACTCCCAGGGTGAATTTCTAGTTACCCATCCAATCATCCAGATTGCACTTAAATAGGGTCAACAAGGGGCATTGTTTAACATGAATAGGAAGGTTGTTACCAAAGTGAGGCAACTTCTGTGAGACAAATCTGTCTCTCCAGCAAGTTCTGTTAATGTCACATACCAGGTTAAGGTCCTTTGAAAGAGTGGCCTGTGTGCCATTTGACTTGTGAAAGTGCAGCATTTCCATTAAAGCTGGGTCAGAGATTGCTCTATGTGCAAAGCACAGGTCGCCTCTGAGCAGACTGTATGACACAGAATAAAGTGACAATGATTTCAGTCTGTCTGATAAGGCAGATCTTGAAGATCCTGGATTTTCTTTGTAAGGAACCTTTGTGGTCTCTCCAATTGCTGCAGGTGTTTGAAAAGGAACATACCAAAGGGTGTATTGCACTCTATTATTGGCCTGAAGAGGGAAGAATACAGGGGGGTTATAACTTTTTTTTTTCTGGAGGCAATGCCTTTACTTATGAGATAAGCAATATAAAATGCCCTTCTTTCCACTGTGGAGACATGTTGATCAAAGTTAAGGTTGCTATTGACCTGTGTGCCCAGATCTCTCACCACTGACTATGTGCTTAGGGTATTGCTATTGATGTGGTAGTTTGCAGTAACATCACCCCTGCTAAAGGAGATTGCAATGCATTTGTTTGCATTAAATTTAACACCATGACTTTGGCACCAGTCATTAGTCTGCATAAGACCTTCTTGAAGGAGGTTGACATTGCTAGGGGTTTCAATGATTGCTCTCAGTTTGCAGTCATCAGCAAACTTTATCAGCAACAGTCCTTTAATTTTAGCCTGTACTTCAGAGAAGTATACTCCAAACAGTAGGGGTCCCAGAACTGATCTCTATCGAACACCAGTGGTTACGGGTCTGCTGGAGGAGGCGAAGTCCTCTATTTTGACTGTATGAGTTCTGTCAGTGAGCCAGTTTGCAACCCAATTGAAAATATATGAGTTGATACCCAGCTTTTTTTTAATTTCTCCAAGTCTTTTAGGTTTCTAATACCATGACAGGAATTGACACCATTCCTAAGTCAAAGTACGATTAAAGTTCATGAAATTAGTATTGTTTCAATCTCTGATGTCAGCTAAAAGTGTTCTTTGCAGCACCCACAATGTGCCCACTAATGACTCCTGCAATTTGCATGGAGTTACATGGACTGGTAACGTATCTAAATACAATTGTAGATTCTTTTTTATAAGACCGATTGCTCCTACTACTATTGGAACTGTCTAGGTGTCTTTCCTCCACATTGCTCTTGTTTCTGCCTGCAGATCCTGATATTTTATAACCTTTTGTCTCTCTGTATGCAGGACACTGTAGTCACTGGGTGTGGTGATTTCAATGATCAATGCTAGTCTTGTCTTCATTTCTTGGACCACTATATCTGTTTTTTTAGCATCTATCTTTTGAACTGTTGGTAATGGGTGGTCCCATGTGATATAAACTTCATAATTTTCTATGATGCTTTGTGGCTCATGTTTCCAGTGTTTTTCAGCCACTTCAATACCATAATGTTTGCATGGGTCTATATCATATGAGCGAATCGCACAAATTGCGAACTCTCATAATATCGAACGTACCGGACCTCAAAGTGCTTTTTCTGAGATTGCAGTACAGTGAAGAATAGGATATTTGCCCTTTCCTCACTGTAGTGCAATCTCAGAGTTGGAATATATATTTAGCAGGGGGTGTGGGGGATGAAGCCACTAACAATATGAAGTTCGAGGTCCAGTACATTCAATATTATGAGTGTTCGCAATTTGTGCAATTCGCTCATATGATATAGACCCTGTTTGCACAATCCCCAGTGCAACAATCTTGGCACATTATTATGCCTTTCAATATACAGTCCTTCTGCCATTAGTATATCACAACCTGCAACAAGGTGTGCAACTGTTTCCAATTTGGTTTTACAAAACCTACATTTGTCTGATTCTCCCACATGTTCAATGGACTTTGTAAATCAACATGTACATAACCCACTATCTTGGGCTGCCAATAGTAACCTTGAATCTCTTGGTTTGAATTTGCCTCTCCTTCATTCCTGATCAACATGATGTTCTTCCAGAAGTTTTCTATACTTGCAACTATATTTATTCTTTTTCCACATGTTTTGCTTTTCTCATCTGGTCCTTCACCTTATATTCTTTCTTTTGTTTTTTTGGCACATTCAGTTGCTGCCTGATTCTTATCCACTTCTGGTTTGATTTTCATTCCTGCTTGACACCGATATGCTTCTGCTAAATTAACAGAGAAGTCATCTTAGATTTATTCTCCTCATGTTTCAAAACTTTCACTACGTTTGGGTCTTGTGAGGTCAGCAGATATGTGTGGAGTCCCACGACTGCAGATCTATACATGTAATCAATTTCAAGGAGGCCTATCCCTCCTTCAGAATGGGGAATAGATAATCTTGGTTATTTTTTATAAATCATTTAGTGAGCACGAAACATCCTTCTTGTTTTCCTATCTAATCTATCCAACACATTTTGGTGACAGTCAATCACTCCAAAACTGTAAGTTAGGACAGGAAGAGCAAATTGGTTTATAGTTTGAATTTTGTTCCTAGATGTCAGTGCTTTTTTCAGGATTAAATTTAAGTCTTCTGAAATATTCCTTACTAAGTTTTATTCACATTTGTTCAAGTTTTATTGTTGATCCTTCATCAATTCCCAAGTATTTATACACTCCCTCTTGCTCAAGTTCTTTTTACATGACATTATTGTCCCAAACTGATGTTTTCCTAATGTTGCAGTTTTCCTGCTTTAAAGGTTGCTTTTGCACATTTATTATATGAGTTGATACCCACCTGGGTGAGTTTATCAATGATGCCTGAGTGGAGGATTGTGTCAAAGGACTTGGCTAAGTCTAGGTATACCATATGCACAGATTTGCCCTCATCTAGGGCTTTGGTGATTGTCTCGAAGAAGTCCACCAAGTTTAACAGGCATTATCTCCCCTTGACAAAGCCAAACTGGGTGGGGTCTACCATTTGGAGATTTCCTATATCTTTTTTAATAAGGTCCATGATGATTCATTCCATGGCCTTGCAGATAAGGCTGGTCAGGCTAATAGGTCTATAGTTCCCAGAGTCAGTAGATGCACTCCCTTTGTGCAAAGGGATAACAGTAGCTGTTTTCCATTCTGCTGGGATAAAGCCAGTGCTTAGGCTGTGATTGAAAAGCATGCCCACTGGTGATGCTCATTCCTATTTTAACCTATGTAGAACACAGCCCAGGATGTTGTTCGGTCCCATAGACACTACATTTCTGGCCTTGGACAGGCCATTTAAGACCTGAATCTCAGAGATACTAGATGGGGGACAGGTGTTAGGGATGCTTTGGGGTATATGTGGTGGGGACAGGGCAGTGAAGTTTTCACTGAACCTGTCAGCCAGCAGGTTTGCTATATTCACAGGTTCTGTATATGTAGTACCATTGACTACAAGTTCAGTGAAAAACTGGACCTTTCCTTTGAGGTTACAGATGTAACTGAAGCATTCCTTATGGTTGTCCTTAGTTTGGGAAGCTAATTTGGATTTGTAGTTAGATTTGGAGGACTTCACAAGGCGTGGTGTTTGCTAAGTTGAGGAGGAAGTGCTTCAAGTTTTGAGACCCTTCCTTCCTACTCTTAGACAGCAATTTATTTCTCCTATTGTACAGCCTATTAATGGCAGTTGCCCACCAGGCAGGTTTGTTTTTTCCTTGAAGATCTTGCTTTGATTCTATCAGGTACAGCAGAGTCAATATAATTGTACAAGTGCTTGTATAAAGCACCGGTGTATAACTCAGCATAGGTGTCGTTCCATCAGTGGGCAGAGGGGCTATGAAGCTATTTATGCTGTCGCATAAGAGGTTGTAATTGGCCTTGGAGAAGTGTTTAATCTACTTGTTGCTAAGGGGAGTCTTGTATTATAGTTACTTCTAGCAAGACTGATTTGTGGTCAGAGATGCAGCAGTCTCCCATGTTGGTGAGCACCAGTTTCAGGATGTTTGAGCCCCTTATGAGTGTGACAACCAGCTGGTCCAGAGCATTGGAGTTAACGAAGTCCAGGAACCTTTGGATAAGTGAGTTAGAACATGTATAATTTACCCAGTCAATGGATGGGTAATTAAAGTCACCAAAAACCAGGGCATTTGGTTGTATCTTGATTGACTCAAGTAGATCCAAGCAGGCTGAGTGGATGTCCTGATTCATGGAGGGGGGGTCCTATAACTAGCAATGACTGAAGAGGGTTCTTACCTATGATCAATTGCACTTGAAGTAATTGAAGGGAATCATGCTGTTTAATCAATCTAGAGGTGTAGTTATCTTTAATGAATATTGATACACCACTTTTGGGCTAAATGTGTGGAAGGAAATATAACCTGGTATAGCTGGGGTGCTCTTCATAGCCTTAAACCAGGTCTCAGTGACTGCACAAATGTCAGCATCTTCTAGGGTGAGAAATGCTTCCAGTGAGTGCAGTTTCTGGTTTAGAATCCTACCATAACTGTGAGGTTGTTTTTAGAGGGTATTTTTACATCAAGAATTTTGGTCTTGTGACATTGCCTAAAAAAAGGCACTATGGGAGTGGCAAGAGCCTTAGCCAGTAACCAAAATCCCAGGGGTGACAAACGAATACCATCTCTGGCAAAGCATCGAGGTCTGTCAGCCATGTCATCTCAAGCTGATAGGCACTGGATTCACCTTTGAATGACACCAGAAACTAAGCCAATTATTGAAGTCAGTCATTTTTTGTTTGTGCTGAGGTATCATCCTAGGTGAATGTAAAATGCTGCTTAAGGCTAGGGACATACCTGCCTGAGACACATAACCAGAGAGGTCGGTCATGTCTCTCTTCATATAGTCCAGTGAAATATGTCTCAAGTCATTCACACCAACATGGACTATGACAGAGTCATAACAGTGCCTGTTGTTGAATGACTTGAGCACCAGTGTGATGTGGCAGATCCTGGCAACTTGAAATTACCTGACTGTGACTTTTTCCTTATCCAGCTTAGAGTGAGAGACTTCTGTGTGTCTGACAACTGAGTCACCTATGACTAAGATGGTTGTTTTTGTGTTATGCTTTAGGGCCATGAATGGTGAGACACTGGTGTGTGATATATTATGTGTACTATGTTCTGCAAGGGATGTATTATGTGAATTGTGCTTTTGTTTGTATTTGGGAGGTCTCTGAGGTTTAGGTAAGCTTCTGGTAAGGACCTCTGCATATGTAAGTTTATGTGTTGTTGGTTTGGTAGTTGCAGGAGGTGAGATTTGCATGTTAACAACCTGCTTAGTATCAGATGAACTGACTGGTGAGTGAGAGAGCCTAGATTCTAGGTTCTTGATATAGATGCATCTCTCACATAATGAATTTGTGTGGACTTGAAGAAGTTGGTTGTCAGTGTATATGAGCCAATTGCTACATTGCCTCAGGATGCCCATGTCGACCAGGATGGCTGGAGAAACTGTGGGAAACTGTCTGGCCATAATGCTAGGTAAGTTGATGTGCTTAGAAAACCAGGAGAGGACAGGAAGGACCAGGTAAAGTAGAGAACAGGAGAAGTGGGTAGGATCCATGTTGGTACCTCAGAAGCTTTGCTGTATATATCACTTATTAGTGAGGGACAATCAAGTGAACTCACTGATGGAGCACCAGAAGAGTACTAAGGGGAAATATGCAGGCAGAAGTGTTTGCATCTATAACCGCCAATAGTGCCCACTGCTGCTCAGCTGTGAGCGATGTGCAAACAAGCACAAACCTGTGCAAACATGGTGCTTATGCAGCAAATGGGATAAGAGCAAACTGATTTAAACAAATTAACCAGTAAAGAAGCTCAACACTGAATCCTGTTCCAGCAACCTTCAATCAAATAAGTTCTAACTGCACATTCCTGCCACCAGGGTGCAGGGGAACCCTCTTCAACAAAAGATGGCCTGGTTTAGGGCTCAAGTTATAAAACACAACTAGATTCAGCAGGTCTGAATCTAGTCTATGCTACAGCAAACAAAGTGCAACAATTTCAGAAAAAAACAAAAACACTTCAAATAAGCATGCACAATAAGCCTGCAACCAGCAACTCCCATCTCAGAAGGGCAGAGGCTACACTCTCCTACTACAAGAGTATAGACCATAAACCTTAATGTAAAATAGTTGGCTTGAAGCCCAAGTGCTTAAACTAGAACTAAGACACTTTTAGAATAACAGACATGCTTAGCCTTCAACCAGCAGTTCCCTACTTAGAAGGATGTAAGCTACGTCTCCTGCCTCAAGAGTGTAGACCACAAACCTTCTTAATGTAAAACAACTGGCCTAAAGCACATGTGCTTAAACCAAAACTAAGAAGTTTAGAATAACAGTTACAATTTAATCAGGCTACTAACAAGCAGTAATAAATACAGCAGAGAAAATGCAACTGAACACTTTTAAGAACAAGCAGCAAAAACTAAATAAAGTAGGAAGAAACACAGATACAGTTTAGGCAGCTGAATAAAGTGCAATTTTTTTGTAACTTGTTAACAGAACCAGAACTATCACAGTGGACATTGATTCCCAAGGCTTACAGAATCAATCAGGTTGATAGAGAAGAATTTTGAATTATCTTTTTGACTTGAAATAAAATAATTTGAACCCTTGGTAAAGGAAGTGAGGCTGTCACTGATACCGCATTGAACAAGGGCCCCTATGAACTGTAATATTTGAGATAGTTCTAGCTGAGATTTTTGTGATTGATAGCAATTCTTAGATGACAGTAAAGCTGGAGTACATAGTCTCATGCTTTTATCAGGCAGTACCAGGTCAGAGCGGTTATGAGCCAGTCATCCAAGTATGGAAACACCTGGAATCCCTGAAGTCTCAAGTGAGCTGCTACTACTGCCATGCATTTGGTGAACACTCTGGGGGCTGTGGTCAGACTAAAGGGCAGAGCTCTGAACTGGTAATGAATGGCTCCCAGCTGGATGCACAGGTGTCTTCTGGATTGTCTATTCATTTTTATGTAACAGTATGCAACCTGAAGATCTGCTGAGCACATCCAGTCATCCTTGTGCAGGAAAGGCAAACTGGACTGAACTGTGAGCATCTATAATTCCGTGTAATGAAGTGATTTGTTCAGATTGCTGAGATCCAAAACTGGTCTCCAGTCCCATTTTCTTTAGCAATAAAAAGAACCTTGAGTAAATTCCAGACTTTTTCTGGTCTGGGGGGACCTCTTGGATGATTCTTTTTTCTAGCAGCTTTCTTACTCATGGTGCTGCTGCTTTCCTCTGACTGGGTGGAACATTGGGAATTTTGTTTACTGCTAAAGAGAGGGGAAGGATATTATATAACCTCTGGAAATAATCCTCTGTATCCATGTGTCTTTTGTAATGTCTAGCCAGGCTCTCTGGTGCAGGGATAGATGACCCCCAACTACCTCCAGAGGTGGACTATCTGACCTCCTTTCAGGAGTGCTGGTAGGATCTGTCATAGAAAGTATCCCTAGATGCTTGATTCATGTAGGCCTCCTCTGCTGCATGTTCAGTGTCTCCCAATAGAGATCTCCCCTCTGACCCTGCGGAACTATCGCTACGTGTATCATGGAAAGGACCCTGAGATTTTCTAAATCACATTTTTCAACCACCTTGTTGATTCCTAGAGAAGGTTGTTTGAGGAGTCAAAAAATATATGCCCACTGCAGACACGGTCTTACCATCTTGTTCACACATGGATAGTGTGTCTTTAACTTGGGGCCAAACAAAGAACTTCTGTCAAAGGAAGCATTGACAAATGTGGACTTGAACGGCTCCGTGAAATCACACAGGTGCATCCAAGCATGTCTCCTAATGGAAATGCCTTACTTATTGCTCCTGAGGTACCTTTAGCTGCATGGGAAATGATCCTTATGGATGAATTCTAAATGGACTGTAGGGTAGCCAACTGCGAGGCAATAGAGGTCTCTGCCTCAGAAGTGATGGTCCCAGAGAGAGATTTGGATAGTTCTTTAATCAAATCCCTCTGAAGTCTGGTGAAGTCTACCAAATAATTCAATGACTTGAGTACAAAATTCACTGAAGCATATACATGCTTCCACATCTGTCCAATGCCATAGACTCCCTGCTAAGGGGATGGACATATGAACTCTGTTCTGTGAGTTCCTTCTTTGTGGCCGCTGTTATGACCATGGCATTTCTTCCTTTTGGTGGTTCCAGGATCGTGTCTGGTCTCTTGGAGACTGGCTCAGCAGAGTCAGGTTCCTTCCACATCTGCCTAGAGATCAAATCAATGAGCTCATCAGAGGGTAGAGTCACCCTGGAGGTAGATGGGCCAGACCCAAAGGCTTCCAGGAATACTGATTTCTCCTGGAAGGGTTATCCATAAACCAACCACCCCTTTGTTTGAGTATCTGCAGGATGTTTCCAAAGGAGATGTCATAAGGTGGTCATCTTGTGGATACTTCCCTATCATCAAAATCAGTATATTCTGTGACCAGATCTTGAGGAGAGTCTAAATGCCTCCTCTTGCACTTTTTCTTCCTACAGTCTTCTTCAGTGGAATGTTCCAGAGAAGTATCAGAAGATATGAGTAGTCTGGAGACTTTGGGCTGTCTGTCTCTGAGGAGTACCACAATATGACATATGACATATGAGACTGGGAACACTGATATGAGGGGGGAGAATCATCCTTCCTCTAGAAGTAGACCCTGGCTTAAATGCACTACCATTTACTTACAGACCCCTGAAATCTAACATGGAATAATTATTATTACTAAGTCAGAAATAACTTTTCCTGTGATTTAGACATTCTGATCTCCACCTGTACAGTTTTGTATCCAATTGTACATATATTATTCTTTTTTTCTTTTAATTGGTGCAGGCTTATATACCATAAATAAGTGCAATAACTCTCCAGTACTTTGACTATGTCCATGAACATCCGCTTACATTATTAGGCAGATCTGATGAAGCGAAAGTAAAAGTGCTGATAAGACTAGTCTTGATATGACATAACCATGTTTATTATTTCACAATATTCCCCGATCTTTAGTTATAGTCTTTAGTTACATTTATTATATAGGTTGAATTATTGCATTTTTAACACTACCTTCATTATAATCCCTATCACTATATCATTAACACAACAGTTTTCATATGGATAGCATTATATATTTACAATAATATTTTTTTGTAGCATGTGTTTTGACATAATACAAACTATTTTTTTTTACTGTAACTACATTTGTTGTTATCCTTTATTGCTTGTCTGATCATCATTTTTCTTCACAGTCAAATATTTACAGTGTTTAATTGTTTTATGCATTGACAGTTTCATGCATTAACATGATCTGGATTCTATCAAATGTGGTAAAGAGACACAGGACTCACTCAAAAAAGGAAGGGTGATGGCCATTGGTAATTTTGGAATTGCTGCAACCAATCATGCTGACAAAAGTCAGTACTCTATGTTCGAACAAAAGAAGTGTAACAGCCATTGCCAATATTTCAGCTACCACAACCAATGACATATATGAATTGACTTCCATCACCAGTGACTTTTTAATTCAGAAATTCCAAGCCTTCCACATGTTCTTTAGAATAATTGCTTATACAAATTTTATGAAATATATATAAAATGTTTCTTATTATTTACTAATTTCTTGTACAGTGCTCATCTTCCTATTAAAAAATGCTATTCATTGTCTTTCTACAGAGTCCAGAGTCTTTACTTCAGCAGTATTTCTATTTTTATTACGTGTTTATTTTCACAATTAAATCACTGCATCTGGGTTATTCCAGAAGTCAGTTCTAAGTGTTTTTTCTTAAGCTCTTCACTACAAAGTTAGCCAGGATTGTAGTCCCTCTAAGGCATTGAGGTACTCTTTCCAGACCTTTAATGTTCCTCTAGAAGTGTAGAACACTCTCTCCCCTACCTCAAGAGCAAAATGCCCTTGAGAGAATGATGTCGATGGTGCTAGAAGATATGCTTCAGGACCATAGGCTCCCTGTAACCTGAAGGCAGCCCACCTGAGGCAGAGGTTAGAGCCAAGCTTTCCAAAGCTGAGGCTCTGAGGGGCAGAGACAGCTATGACAACATCTACATCAACTTCAATGCCTCTGATTTGGCAATGGTGCTATGGCTCTCAGAGTCAACCAGCTCTGACATGCTTGGAACTGGTCCAATGAGAGGAGGTATCGGCACAGAAGATACAACAATCTTCTGATCTGATATGGCCTGTTCCAGAAGTCTCAGATTCAAGAGCTCCAAAGCTGAAGATCAGATTGGAGAAACAGCCAAAACAGGTGGAGTAATACTGGTAAAGGTCTCTGCACCCAATGGTGTAGCAGCCAGGAGAACCCCTATCTAAATTTGTGCCAAGAGTAATTTCCTCATCATTCTATCTACACCTGCGTCTGTCAGACTCCTGAAAGAAGGAGAAGAAGAAGCCATGGAAGGGGTCCTAGAATGATGGTGTCTCTCTAGGAACAGTGATGGTAGACAGAAGGAACAGAATCTAGAGATTATGCATATTGAGTCCTACGGAACTTTTTCGGGTCCATGTGTGTCAGATCAGATGATGTGGATCAAGTAACAGAAGCTGCCAGATCAGAGGGTTTAGTCTTTGGATCTGATGAATTCAGATCTCACCGCTTAGACACCTTGAGAGAAGGTTCTAGCGTAGGATCAGAGCTAGTAGTGGAAGTTCAGTAGGGGTCCAAAGAACACTGTCTGGACTCCTTCTTGTCTAATCTCTTGGAGGTTAAAATAATAAACCTTTCAAAATTTGTTTATTTTTGTGGTCCACCGAGGTCCATGGATTAATGGCCTTGCAAATGTTGCAAGACTCTTTTAAATGAACTGGGCCTAAACAATACAAACAGAAATCGAGTGTGTCTGAAAGAGGTATTTTATGCCCACAAGCTTTACATTTTTTAAAACCTGAAAGTTTTTCAGCAATGCTGAAAAAGAAAAATATAGTCCTAATAATAGAAAAAAAAGTTTTCTTTCTAAGTGAACAGAAAGAAAGAAAAGAAGAAAGAGAAAAAATTATCAACAATAGTAATTAAAGAAATTACCACAAGGGTATAAAAGGAAAAAGAGGAAAGATTATCAACAATGGTAAGCTAAATGACACCAATAAAGGTAGGAAGGATAAGGGAGGAATAAAATATAGAGAATAATTAGAAAACATAATAAAATGTAAATATCCTACTTCACTCACAAAGACAACACTAAAGCTGAAGAGTTAACAGTGACCATGTCCATACGCAAAGGTGGAAAATGAGATCTGAGGTATGGTAGGGGACTAGAGCATTATGGGTAAGGGAGAAGCTTGAGAGTTTCCAGTATCCATGAGCTATAAAACGAAGGTCTATATTATATGAACAAAGTTTTACAACTTCGAATACCATATGATCAACACCATATGGTCGAAGTTATAAAACTTTGAATAGTTAAAAAAAAAAAAAAAAGAAAAAAAAAGTAACCTAACAGGTAAAAGCAGGGGGGCAAGCACCCCTGCACCCCCCATGTGGGGAGCTGTGCCCTCCACACCCCCCACTCTTTAAATATACCAACTCCGAGATCGCACTACAGTGCAGTAAAGGGAAGTCTTCACTTTACCGCATTATAGTGCGGTCTCTTAGTTTAGGGTTTATTCTTTTACTTTTTTTTTTAACTATTCGAAGTTTTATAACTTCGACCATATAGTGTCAATCATATGGTATTCTAAGGTATAAAACTTTGTTCATATAATATACACCCATAAAAAGAGGCACAGTAGAATCTGAGGGTCCGATCTGAATCCACTTATTGAGGAATGAATGAAAATTTACAACATCAGATCTGATTTTACCAGTTACAATAGTTTCTAGTAAAACTAATAATTTTTGCAATTTCTAAAATTCCTATACTTAACTAACCATACACTGTTAACAACAATTTTTTCCAAATTACCAAGTACGATATCTTGCAATGTCTTTCATGATGTTTCCTGTCTGACATTTACTGTGGTATGAAAATTATAATAATTTGCATTATTATAAACAAAAATAAAATATTCTCTCTCTACAACTGTACTTGGTATACCACAGGTATCAAGGTAGCCATCATATAAGCTGAGAGCTGCTGCCTTATAATACCTCACTTCCACTATGTTACCTTTAAACTTCAAAGTTAATAGCATAACTGTCTGGTTAAAATTCTATCAAATTGACAGTTCAAGTATATAAACAACCAAAACAGAAGTGCTTAAACCTGGACAGTTTACATGAAAAAAAAAACAGCAAAGATGAAAAATAAAATTTAAAGGGAGCACCTACACCTCTTACCTTATTATTCTTAAACTGAGGTGGTTACACCTCAAAGAGTAATCAGTCTTTCTTTCTCTGTAAGGCTCTGTATTTGGAGAACACAAGCACTTTTTGAGAACTAACACATTACCCTCATATACACCAGTCATATATAGATAAATAAATAGTCTCTCAACCAATGAAGCACAGTAACAGTCAATTGTTTCCACAACAGGTAGAAAGATACCTTGTAGCTCGCATTTTTGAAATCTTAAAGAAAATATAAAATTACTGCATATGTCCTATAATGTGATGTACTGAAATGATCCTACTAACTCAGCCAACATTCATCATAACATATATATATATATATATATATATATATATATATTTATATATATATATATATATATATATGTGTGTGTGTGTGTGTGCGTGTGTGTATGTATATATGTATTTTTATCATTTTTAATTTTTTGGTATTGGTTTGTTGCAAGGGGAAACAGGTAGTTGTTGGGAAATATTAAAGCAATACCACCATCTTTCCTCTTTATATGATCATTGCAGATGATATTATAGCTGGGACGTATAATTCTGGAGTAATTTATGCTGAGTTTAAGCCATGTTTCAGTTACAGTGGTAATATCAGAATTATGTTGGGTAATCTGGGCACGTAGACCAGCAATTTTATGCTTCTAGCATTTACACCAGTGAAAGTGAGATCACAGGGGTTGGGGGTTGATCATTGTAGGGTTAGGGTAGTGTGAGGAAGACAATTTTCTTGATGTTCCTCGCTATAGGTGGGGCCAGGATTAAGGTGAATGCCTCCTTCTAGAAGGATTTTACTATATTGGGGAATTACTGATAATTGTTTTTTTTTTCAGAAAATTTTTCCACGTAATGTCTTTCATGATGTTTCCTGTCTGACATTTACTGTGGTATGAAAATTATAATAATTTGCATTATTATAAACAAAAATAAAATATTCTCTCTCTACAACTGTACTTGGTATACCACAGGTATCAAGGTAGCCATCATATAAGCTGAGAGCTGCTGCCTTATAATACCTCACTTCCACTATGTTACCTTTAAACTTCAAAGTTAATAGCATAACTGTCTGGTTAAAATTCTATCAAATTGACAGTTCAAGTATATAAACAACCAAAACAGAAGTGCTTAAACCTGGACAGTTTACATGAAAAAAAAAACAGCAAAGATGAAAAATAAAATTTAAAGGGAGCACCTACACCTCTTACCTTATTATTCTTAAACTGAGGTGGTTACACCTCAAAGAGTAATCAGTCTTTCTTTCTCTGTAAGGCTCTGTATTTGGAGAACACAAGCACTTTTTGAGAACTAACACATTACCCTCATATACACCAGTCATATATAGATAAATAAATAGTCTCTCAACCAATGAAGCACAGTAACAGTCAATTGTTTCCACAACAGGTAGAAAGATACCTTGTAGCTCGCATTTTTGAAATCTTAAAGAAAATATAAAATTACTGCATATGTCCTATAATGTGATGTACTGAAATGATCCTACTAACTCAGCCAACATTCATCATAACATATATATATATATATATATATATATATATATATATATTTATATATATATATATATATATATATATGTGTGTGTGTGTGTGTGTGCGTGTGTGTATGTATATATGTATTTTTATCATTTTTAATTTTTTGGTATTGGTTTGTTGCAAGGGGAAACAGGTAGTTGTTGGGAAATATTAAAGCAATACCACCATCTTTCCTCTTTATATGATCATTGCAGATGATATTATAGCTGGGACGTATAATTCTGGAGTAATTTATGCTGAGTTTAAGCCATGTTTCAGTTACAGTGGTAATATCAGAATTATGTTGGGTAATCTGGGCACGTAGACCAGCAATTTTATGCTTCTAGCATTTACACCAGTGAAAGTGAGATCACAGGGGTTGGGGGTTGATCATTGTAGGGTTAGGGTAGTGTGAGGAAGACAATTTTCTTGATGTTCCTCGCTATAGGTGGGGCCAGGATTAAGGTGAATGCCTCCTTCTAGAAGGATTTTACTATATTGGGGAATTACTGATAATTGTTTTTTTTTTCAGAAAATTTTTCCACGTAATTTTGCTTTGGTTTGAGTTGAAATAGAGTTAATAAGTCTATACTTGGAGTAAAGATGAGGGGCGGCATTAAATAGGTTTGGTGCGATGTGTGGACGATGTAGGGAGGAAGAAGTATAACTAGGTGGTTGGGACAGAGTTGGAGAGATGTTGAGAGGTATTACAGAGGCATGATAAGGTGAAAGATAGCCCAGTAGCAGAAGAAAAACAGAGAATAAGATGAGTAGTGGCATGACTAATTAAAGGGATCTGTATGTTATAGTTGGCAGTTAGTGGGGAAGTAGGGATCAAGAAGGAAAAATAAATTAAAGGGTAGAATGATATTTTGTGATGGCGGAGTCGAAAAGCTGATAGAGGGTAGGAAAGAAAGAAACATTTTCTATGAAGAAAGGGAGTTAGTTTGTCATAGTATCCTCTCTGGAATGTAAGGAGAGGGGTTTAAAAGCCTAGAATATAAGAATGTAGATAAAATAAGAAAAACTGGTTTATTTGGGAACATTAGAAGATACAATATATAACATATAGGTGTTGTTAGGGAGGGGCGAAATTATGAATGTATATAGTGCAAAGCAGTATGGGAGGAAGAATGGTAGTTTAGAACCATGCTAAAAGATGAAATGGAAATTGGGAATTAGGTAAAAAAGAACAGGACTGTTTGTGTGTTAATAGTAATGTTGTTTGGGAGGGTTATGAAACAGGAGTCACAAATGAAATGTTTGTGTAGGAAGTATAACTGCAAAGTAAGAGAGATGGGAATTTGGACTACTGAGGGCATTACAGTGAGCTTCCAACTTCAGGTCAAATTATAACACTGTGTTTAGTTTATAGCCAATACAAAGCAACAGGCAGAGAGGTACAATATAAAACCATTTTTGCAGAAACCCTTTACCCAAGAAAGCTATCTGGCATGTACTGTGTAATCTATTAGTCAAGATAAAGGACAGTGGTCAACTTAATATGTGTTCCTTAGAGTACAAGGACATCTCTGTCAGGGGAATGCTAAAAACTAATCTGCAGCACAGGCAGGCATCTATTTGATATGATAAGTATCGGATTTCTGCACAAATGTGAGATCCAGAACTGGGGGTACAGAAAGTTAGAAAAATAAATTGTGATTAAAAAAAATTGAATTTCTGAACTTGATGTTACACTATTAAAACTTTTCTTTTTTGATGCAGGGGCTCACTTCGCCCAACAAACACATGCAACATGATAGGCTGGATCCAGAATAACCCTGTTGTCACACACGCGCGCGCGCGCACAAACACACACACACACACACACACACACACACACACACACACACACACACACACACACACACACACACACACACTACTTTTTTTCTCTCTCCCTTCAATATAGATACAGAGATACATATACTATAGATGGATCTGGGTTGTAATATGACAGAACTAATGCATCAAACCCCAATTCTATGAAATTCTCTTCCTAGCCTACAGAAGGGCAAGTCATATATGCCCATTTCATGGACTCAGTGAAATGGATTGCTGAATCAGGTCTAAATTAAATATATGTAATGAATTTAGACAAGTAAAAGATGACTCATCAAAATCTACATGATCCATAGAGATATATAATAACAAAGCAAAGTGCAGCACTCCACTGATGATGCTATTATTTATTTAACATTCGTTGACTGGGAAAGTCTGACTAGGGCAGATCCTACTTTCAAGGAGGCCCAGGGAGAAACACTCCAGATGCATGTCTTTAGAATGGGGGAGGAAATGCAGGCAGAACATGCAGACTCTGCACAGAAGGCACCCCAGCCAATAATTGAACAGGAGAACCTCTTATTATGAGGTAACAACGTTAACCACTGCACTACTGTGCTGCCGATATTATGAAACAAGTTTGTTGATGTGCAGAATCGGAGCCATCTATTTAATTATATCATTTAGTGCTTTCTATAGAGTGCATAGGGAATGCTAGACTGTCCCTTGTTCCTTTTCATATCTCATTCTGAGCATCTAGATTAGGACTGCACATCTTTATTTGTGTGTATGCATATACATCCATTCATCCATCCATCAACACCTCCTTTTTTCACATTTTGCACATGGGGTCAGGGTGTCACTTCAATAGTGACAATCATCTAGAGCCAGGGCTTATACTGCCAAGTGGCTAGCCCTGGCATGGGCTAGTTATATTATCTTTATATATCTCTATCTATATAGCGCTATAAATCTATATCTATATCTATATATATATCTAGCTCTTTCTCTCTCTCTCTCTATATATATATATACACACACACACACACACACACACACACACACACACACACACACACATATATATATATATATATATATATATATATATATATAGATAGATATAGACATATATATAGATATATATCTATATGTATCTCTCTCTCTCTCTCTCTCTATATATATATATATATATATATATATATATGTGTGTGTGTGTGTGTGTGTGTATTTATGTTTCCTCTGCATTTGACCAAATGTACGTTTGTTCGACAAATGCAGGGGTGTGATTTAATGTCGACAGTAAGGATGGCCAAAGAGTGGCTATGTCGATGGTATGGAATGTCAATACAGGTAAGTAGGCCTGGGGGATGACAGTGTGTGTGTGTGTGTGTGTGTGTGTGTGTGTGTGTGTGTGTGTGCGTGCTAGGGTTAGGGTTGAGGATGAGTGAAGGATGGGTTTTATGTGTTTGTGTGCGAGTCTGTGTATTTTAGGGTAAGGGTTAAATTAAGGAATAGATGGAGTGTTGTTTGTGTGTGTTTGTGAATGTTTGTGTGTCTCAGTCTGTTATGTGTAGTGGCAGTGTTATGGGAAGGTTTTAAGGACATTAGGATGTAGGGTTAGGGTTGGGTAAGGGTCAGCATTAGGGTTAGCACCTATTACTAAGGTGGGGGGGGGTGGATCCCCCTGCCTTCTTTGGTAATGGGTGCTAAGTCTAACCTTGATGCTATAAACATTTGAGGATTAAAGTTGCAAAGGAGGCCATGGATAGATTGAGGGACAATTGGATAAGAGAGAATGTTAACTGGAAGGACAATAAGTTTTGCAATGGGGTATGGGAAATGAGAAAGAACATTAAAGCCGGTCAGAACAGTAGGAGATATATATATATATATATATATTTATTGGAGAGGAATTTTTAGCTGTTACAGGGCACCAATATGGATATTTAAAGATGGTGGAGTAAATGGCAAATTGTTAGAGGTGTGGAACAGAAAATGTAGCTGTAATCCGTACACAGTGTGTGCATAAGGATGTGAAGGTAATATTTAATCAAGCAAGGTGGGAATAGGGAAGGGTATTTGGGAGATTGTAATTGGAAGTATGTGATTTAATAATTGTTATTGAATAATTGTTTAAATGTTTATTTGTGATTCTTGGTATATTTAAAGACTGGCTGTGACTGTATTTTTTACTCTTGGAAGGCTGGCTTGCCGAGGAGCTAAGGATTTTATTAAACCTGCTATTTTTGGACCTGTGGCCTTTTTGTGGTTATTTTTCTTGTGCTTTGTGCTCTAGTGGTATTTGGGAGATTATACTTCATATATGGAAGTTTTGTGTTTTTAGGGAGGATCAAAAGAGTAATGTATCGAAGTGGGAGGAGAGGGTAGAGATTCTGATTGTTGCAGAGAGGTTGAAAAGACTGACTGTAAAAGTGTGGAATGCAACAGGGAAAAAGAGTGTACAATGAAAAGGCAGCCCATAACCTGATGAGGAAGGTTTGCAGAAGAAATGAAAGCTTGGTGGAAAAAACTAAAAAGGTAAGGTAGAGGTGGTAAATAGAGGAAGTAGGCAAATGGATGAATGGGTAAAAGAAAATGGTGTGCAGGTGATGATGATGGAGTAAAGGATGAGAGAAAAAAGTGTATGTATGGGGTTACACAGAATTGTTGGGCTCTATTACTCTTATATTTTTGGGGGGATGACAGGAGACTGGGTAGACAATTTATAAAGAAGGTATGCTAGGCAAATGAAGATGGAAATTACAATTAAGATTAATACTACATAAAATGTACCATTTTTTATGATATTTTCTCTAGAAATTTTTTATACATGTTACTGTTGTTGATGTATATAAAAACTGAAAGCCATGATGGGGCTTGTAGAATATGTATGTTGTTGTACCTTTAAGAAGCATTTCCAAGGACTGAACGTGCATATAAATGGCAAGCACATGCTAGCTTCAGTGCCATTTTGAGAGTGCAGCCAGAGAGTGAACATGTATGAGAGAAATAGTAAGTCTGTTTATAAGTTTATCTAAGTTAAAGTTACTAAGCCTCATTTCTTATGTGTTTATACAGAATATAATAAAGCTGCTTGAACCAAACCCACACATGTTCATCTGTTTCAGGGGTGGCTCGTGCTACTGGACTGCAGGACTGCAGCCCCCCAGCTGTAAAAATGAAAAATAAACAGAAATAAACAAAAACAAAAATAAAATACCAAAATAAACAGAAATAAACAAAAACAAAAACAAAATAACAAAAAATGAGTCCTCGACCATCGCACATGCACACTTGCAGCATTTCCCACTATCCGGACTGCTGTGAACAAGTCTGGAGCATGCTCACAGAATCCAGACTGTCTTTCCAGGAGTCTGGATTAGGAAGACAACACTAAATTTGCAAATTTCCCAGAAGTCTATGAAGTTACAACTGCATAGACAGGAAGGGGATCTGACTGCAATGTCTGCAGGCTCTTGCTCTTGCAGGAAGGAGCAGGACCTGTTTGCTGTACAGCTTGTGATCATCGCAGGCTATGGCTGGATTAACAGGTATATGTGTGTTTGTGTGTGTGTGTGTGTGTGTGTGTGTGTGTGTGTGTGTGTGTGTGTAATGCCCCAGTTGCTACATGATGGTGGGTAGAGAATAAGGCTTGAACCTTGTACCTTGGGCCCACATGGCAACAGCCTGTATTCCCTACCCACCACTATTTGTAAAATATTAGCAGATTTTTGTCTCATATTTGTTCTATTCCTCATAAAATCTATGGTTTCTGTAATTTTGTTTCTTGACATAGTCAGTGGTGCATTGGTAGCATTGTTGCCTGACAGCTACAGGTACTCTGGTTTGATTTTTGGCTGGGGTGCCTTCTGTGTGGAGTCTGCATGCCCTCTGTGGGTTTTCTCTGGTGTCCTCCCATCTTACAAAGACATGTGTCTGAAGTGTTTCTCCTTGGGCCTCTGCTAAAAATTGGCATTTGTTCCAAGTCAAACTTTCCTGGTTAACAAATGTTAAATAAAAATGACAAGCATTTGAATTTCAGACTTCATATTCTTCCGAAAGTACATGGTGACACAAAACCTTTTATTCTAGCAATTGTCGAAGTTTATAAGATGGATATTTGAAATTTGTTCCTATTTTTGGAACTGTATTCCCCCATTATTGGCTTCATCCAGTTTTTTTGTGCTAAGGTTGAGAGCTATGGTGAAAACTGAATTCACTGAATATGTTTGGGGGTTGTATTCCCCCATTATTGGCTTTGTTCAGGTGTTTTGTGCTAAGAGGTTGACAGCTATGGTGAGAACTGAATTCACTAAATGGTAGCCATTTATGTTTCAGTCTTCCTCTCTTTCATAAAACAGATGATTTGGTGTAGTGGTACGTTGCTCTGACTGTTTTGTACAGGGTCCTGGGTTCAATACTTGGCAATGAAATGTATGGTGGTAGCACAACATTCTATTCTAGAAACTTTTCAACATTATACAAGCAATGTTTAAAACATGTCCCTGGTTTTTGGGCTTTTGCACCCCCCCAAATAAATTTTGTCTTTTTCCATATTTTTTGTACTGCAAAGTTCAGAGATACAGCTGAGTGTCAAATAGATTTTACAAGAAGCTGAGAGCTGCAGGGGAACAAAAGTTTAGTACTGCTTATGCTGAGTCTGCTTGCATTGTTAATAGCACAATATGTAGTATACTTGGTTTTGATGCAGAAGGCTGTGGTTTCTACTTCCACAGTAGGTAGATGCATTGCTGATACTGTACTGTGTTGTAAAGGGGGTGGATGTTGCAGTCCTTTTTGGCGAAGATACCTAATAACTATGATCCTGTTATCAGTTTGCCATCCATTCCCTATTGCAATATTACTAGCTTTCATTTTTTAATGCAACATAGGCAATTTATTCCTCAAGGGCAACAGGCACTCTTTTTGTAGATGAAACAATGAAATATAAAGTTGTTTGCTAGCAGCAACCTCTTCATTAGTTACAGATTTATTTAATGTGGAATTATTTAGATGACTTTTACTTCTTCAGAGATTGTGCATATTTACTGATAATAGTGGACTGTAGAAGTTTGAGTAGACTTTTATGATGGAAATGTTCTGAACTGGGCAGTTTTCTCATTATTGGTGCATGCATTTTGTTTCATTGTTTACTGGAAAAATGTTCTGAATTGGGCAGTTTCGTCATTATTGGTGAATGCGTTTTGTTTCATTGTTTACTGGAAAAATGTTCAAAACAATAAATGTAAAATGCCCTCTAACAACTGTACTGTATTGTACAAGGAATATAATTTAGTACAATCAGGAAGGTGTATCAAGGAGCACATGTATGTTTCATGTGCAAGGGGCCTATGATTTGAAAACAGCCCAAACTTAATCTTTATCTGCCACTGGCAAAAAGTATTTTCTTTGAATGTGGGTTTCAATGCTGTTTCAATGAATGTGAGTTTCAAGGGCAGAGAAGTTTTAATGCTAAGTCTGTTTTCATTGTGAGAATGCATTGTTTTGTTTAGCAGATGTCTTAGTGTTTGTACTGTAAAATGCAAAATAAAACTTTCAAATGAAATCCAAATCATCATTGAAGTAAAATATGCACATTAGTGTTTATGGTAAATGGGGTGAAATAGCCAAGTAATGGTTCATTGGAATGGCTGCAGGGGGGAGGCTCCATTCGACCATGATTTTGTGAGGGGGAAGGGCGGCAAATTCAAAGACAGCCCCAGCTGAACTATACCTCCCAACTGTCCAGATTTTCACAGCATGAATAGATTTTTGCTTCTTATTTTTGGTTTTGTTCCTCATAAAATTTGTGGTTTTCTGGCAAAATCATTTAGGAATGAAGTCACTAAATAATGACAGACACCAAGTTTCAAACTTCATAACCTTCAGAAAAATGCATGCTAAAGTAAGACCTGTTATTCTGTCAACTGTCTCAGTTTATACAAGAGCAATTTTTAGTACTGTTTATATGTTCCCCAATATATTTGGCCTTGTCCAGATTTATTGCATTAACAGGTTGAGAGGTACATGCAAATAAATTGCTTTATAGAACTAGGCATAGCCAAACCTCTCAACTGTCCCCAATTTTGGCTCAAAATGTTGCTCTTCCCCTAGTAATCCCTCCGCAAAATAGCAATTTTGGAAGAAAACGTGGAGGATTTACAATTAAGAAATAACTATAATAATCAGAGTTAAAGATTACTTTTATTTCAGAAATGCATGTCGATTCTTTTATTTTGTTAGCTGCTCAAGTTAGCAGTACTAATATTTTAAAGAGTGTCCCTTCTTTGACAGGTTCCCAGCTGTATTGTGTGGCTATTTTATATTTTTGCATCACATTTTTGGTCCATTTTTCATAAAATTGTGTTTTTTTGGCAAATTAGTGGCAAATCATTAAAGACTAAAGTTAGAAAATAATGACAGACATTTGAGTTTCAGATTTCATACCCTTCAGAAAATTCATACTAATGAAAGACCTACTATTATCTTTCTAAGTTTATCAGAGCAATATTTAACAATTGTCCTTATTTTTGGGCCTTTGTCCCACTTCTATGTATGGCTTTGTCCAGATTTCTTGCTCTGAGGTTGAGAGGTATGACAAATGTGTCAGGGCCATCACAGTCAGCCAGAGACATTTCAAATTGGGACATACTTGTTGCACCCCACTCCCCCATGTAGTGACTCTTGATGTGTCCAAGCAAGGCAAGGAGCAGTTATGCAGTGTAAATGTATAGAGTATCCCCCCATCCAAGGTAGACACAAGTACTACAGTGGCTTTTCATCTGTCCTTGATTTTGCAGAATGGTCTGGTTTCTGTCATATTTTTGTACTGTTGATTTATGCTTATTATTACTCAGAAAGTGCCTGTTGCTCTGTGTTTAAGTAGCAATGCTTTAATGACTATCAGGTAAGCTTGTCTGAGATTGTAAGATGCAATTAAGCTTTAATAAGCATACTGTTAAAGAATTGCCAACATTGCAAGCCTTTCTGTTGTTGCCATGCAGAGAATACTGACATAACTAGATAATGTATACGCCTTGGGTATTGAAATGCATATGACAGTATTTGTAATAAAGGACAGGATTACATTATTTTAAGAAGCTCATTACACTTGTTGGAGACTTCCAGTCATCTCTGCAGGATTTACCCGTAAACTAAACAGAATACCAATCTATCATGTGTGGTCCATAACCTGTACAGTATTCCTTTAAGCAATGTACCTTGAGCTTGTTTCTTGTTTGCTTTTCATTTTTTACTTTGATCATGTTTTCCCCATGAAACAAGTAGATAGTTGTCAGGCAGCAGGTATTTTTTGGATGACAAACATTTTTACAAGTGGGGGTATCACAGAGATTGCTACTTTCAGCATGTTACTTGGTACTTTAATAAAGCTGAATATAAATTATAATTAGAACTGCAGTGCAAGGAGAAGTGGTTTGAGTTGAGTGCTGCGTGTTTTTCTTATACTTAATTTTGACTAGCATTCCAGTAAGGTATTTAAAAAGTAATTTATTTTTTCATGCCTCACAATCTTTTTATTTCCATCTAGATATTAAGTAAGCTGTCATGCAGCCAATGCATTGAAATATTTTTTTTCTTCTACACTTCATTTTGCCTTGATTTAACTCTCATAATGATGGTTTGGCACCCAGGGCAGCGTATTTAATTAAAGTTAGTTTTTGTGGTTTTGAGCATAGCTCCTCCTCTTTCTAGTTGGCTGCACCCCTTCCAATTGACCCCACCCATTTAGCTGTCTCCTGCAGCTCCCCCTTTGATTTGAAGTCACCAGCCACCACTGATCTGTTTCATCCTGACCGGATGAATGACATGGTGTCAAAAGTGGGATCTAGGCACTGCTTTCCAGAGCTACGAGGTGCAGAATTAGCAATGAAGGTAAATTAAGAAAATGAGAGCAAAAAAGGACCAGAAATGAACCAAAAGTAATGAAAACTTGCACGAATGATTCATTCATTAGAAAAGATAAAACGGAGCATCACAAGGACACTTAACACATTATTAAGCAAATGAGTAGCACAGAAATGTTTATTAAGCAAACCACAAGCATAAAAACTTTATTAATTGAACAAAATATTTGAAATTAAAATATCTGATAAAATGATTATGAGAAAAGCATATAAGGGGTTAGGAGTTACCTGGGAATTGCAGAACAAGCATGTTTAGAATAAAATGAACACAAGACAAGTACAATGGGCATGAAAAGAGATTAATGGGCAAAACTAATACAATAAAGGACACAAAAAGTATATTAAGCATAAATAAGGCAAGGAGACTGCATATGTTTTGGCGAATTACAGTGTTTTGGCATAAACAGTTATTTCACATTGATTGAAGCTATTCAGCATGTAATTAAAGTTATTCAAAGAATCTCAAAGTGTGTAAAAGTGCTTATAGGGTATACTTATTACTGTGTGTTTATTTCAGAGTTCAATGTGTGCAAAGTGCAACTATTTCATGAAGTGCAGTCAAATTACAGCCATTTTGAAAAGTTTCTTGCACTGGGTGTGCCTACTCGCAAAAGGGCCAGCATTACAGTGTGTTTCTTGCACTGTAAAGAGTTATTTAGCAAAGTACAGCCATTTTGGAAGTGTTTCAGTGTGCTGTGTACTGTTTATTCACAAAGTACAGTTACTTTGAAATGTTTCTTACTCTGAGCTTCTTCTGCCCAGTTTATTTGCACAGTGCAGTTATGTATAATGTTTTTTACACTGATAAAGGGTAGTTTCTCAAAGAACAGTGATTTTCAAAAGTATTACAGATCCCAGAAGACTTATTTCTCAAAGTATTTCACAGAGTTCAGCTACTTTGAGGCTTATTGTGCTGATGAGTATAATTACAAGTACTGGCATAAATTTCTGGCATATATGTATGTGTGCATGTTCATGTAATTACAAGTGGACCTGGGTTGTATACTGCGGTGGTGGTGCTGCGGTAGCGTTGTCGCTTCACAGTAAGATGTTGTCCTGTTCGATTCCCAGCTAGAGCGTCTTCTGTGTGGAGACATGCATGAATGGGCGTACCTTCGTTGAAGGTTGTGCGTCAGGGCCAGCAACTCGGCACGTAAAAATCTACTGCCAATCATTAGCGGACCGGAGTTCCGCTGTGGCGACCCCTAACTGGGAAAAGCTGAAAGACACAACAACATAGTACGTTGACATGGCAGATGGATTTCGAAAACCATCACCACTTTTATTTGATCATAATTTTGCAGAAAACTGGAGAATATCTGAGCAAGAGTACAAAATTTGCATACAAGCAGCTTACTCAGATAAAGATGCATGCACCAGGGCATTCATTTTACTTAAACCTAGCTGGGTCAGAGGCTATTGAAAGGGAGCATTAATTTGTGTATGCACCAGCAATGTATGAAGGTGAAGGTGAAAACCATCATATTGTTACTCAGGTTGAATCAAGGGAAGATCCTGAGTGTTTGAAACACAAATTCAGAGAAATGTGTAACCCCCAGACAAATGTTACATTTAAGAGGTATTTGTTTTAGACAAGAGATCAAAAGTAAAGAGAAGCTTTTGCAGCTTATATTACTAATTTGAGAAACAAAGCTAAAACCTACATGTTGGTGATTTAAAAGATGAGTTAATAAAGGACAGACCTTTGTGTGGTATTAGTAGTGCTGCCGTGAGAAAGATTTTGCCTTGAGACAGTGATTTAATGCTGAGCAACGCTATTGAGATTTGTCAAATCCATTAAGTTACAGAAAGGCACAGAAGTATGTTTGTGAGTGACAAGAGCATGGTTTCAGCAGGCTCCAGAGCAAATGTAGACAGCATGCAACGTGTGGCTAGCAGAAATGGGCCTAAGCTCCTGCGGCCATGGCAGGAAGAACTCATAGTTTTCCAGCAAGTTCTAAGACCAGTTCAGTTAAAGGAGCATGCTCAATGCAGTACAAGTGTGAATCAGTAAGGCACAAGTGTGAATCAGCAAAACCCAAATCAAGCTTTATTGTTAACTGTCACAATTGTGGTGCCAACCATGAGTCTAAAAGAGAAAGATGTTTAGCAAACAATGACACAACTGTAAAAAATATTGCAAATCAAGTAAACCTCAATCAGTTGCAAAGAAAGGTCACTTAAAAAAGCAAGTTGATCATATAGAAAGCTGCAATTCTACTTTCTGTGTAGGTGGTATATTATTAGTTGGTGAAAAGATTAATGCAGTAGATTTGTTGGCAAAGAATGAAATATTTTATACTGTCCTGATCAATGGTAAACCCATCAAGCTCAAAGCAGACACTGGTTCAAAGCATAATGTTATATCAACAGACATATTTGCTAAGGTGAGATCTGGTGAGCAACTTAATTTAGCTAGTTGTGCAAAACTTGCTGCATATGGAGATGAAGAAATTCAAATCGAAGGTTCAGTAGGGCTTTCATGTTATTTGGCTGGGAACTGTTACAGATTGTTATTCTATGTAGTCCAAAGACCTGTGCAGTCATTATGAGGTCGCAGAGACAGTTTGAGAAAGAATTTGTTATCTTTTACCAAAGAAGTTTATCATATAAGCACATATCCCAGTTCCAATTTCAATGATACTATTTTTTCATAATATGCTGATGTTTTCGATGACAAGTTAAGCAAACTTCCAGTTGTGTATTCTATGAAGTTAGACCTGGAGGTCAGTCCAGTGGACAAACCAGCAAGAAGAGTTCTGATAGCTATTCAGGATAAAATCAAAGCTTAGCTGGATAAAATGGTTCAGCAAGGTGTAATTTGTCCAGTCACAGAATCAACTGAATAGGTGTCTTCTATGGTAGAAGCTCACAAAAAAGGCTCAGACAAAATCAGAATATGCATTGACCCAAGATATTTGAAAAAAGCATTAAAAAGACCTCATCATCCTATGTGAATACTTGAGGAAATCACAGCCCTGATACAGAATGCCACGCAAATTGCAAATCTTCATTACCGACTACATTCTGTACCCCATTTGGAGGATATAGATTTCTTAGGATGCCATTTGGAATAAATTATGCAAATCAAGTCTTTCAGTGTGCAATGGAGCAAATTTTTTTCAGGTTTTCCATGTGCCATTATAGTAGATGATTTATTGGTCGGAGGCAATGGTGAAGCAGAGCATGACAGAAACCTCAGGAAAGTTCTAGACAGAGCACGTGAAGTGAATTTAAAGCTAAATCCTCTAAAGTGTAAATTCAGACTACCAGAAGTTGCATATGTAGGTCATTTATTTACTAGCACTGGCTTAAGACCTGATCCCTCCAAGCAAGAAGCCATTCTGGATGTCAGCACCAGATAATGTTCAAGTTCTACAACATTTTCTTGGTATGGTCAACTATTTGGGCAAGTTTATACCAGACTTCAGTAAGTTGACAGTGCCTTTAAGAAAGCTGATGCGCAAAAATATTACATTATCTTGGCTAGAACAGTACCAGAGAGCATTTGAAGACCTTAAGCAGAAAATTGCTACCCCACATTAAGATACTATGATATCAACAAAGCAGTAACCCTTTCCTGTGATGCTTCAAAATTTGGTCTTGTCACAGTTATTCTTCAAGAGAACATACAAGTAGCCTATGCATCTAGAGCTCTCCCCACACTGAGATGCAGTATGCTCAAATTGAGAAAGAACTTTCAGAGATTGTATTTGCCTGTTCAAAGTTTCATGATTATATCCATGGTCGAGCTATCCAGATTGAAACTAATCATCAATCTCTAATAACTATTTTAAAGAAGCCTTTGTATTCCGCTCCAGCAAGATTACAAAGAATGATGCTTAAATTGAAAAAATACAATTTCAAAATGGTCTATACAAAAGGCAAACTTCTTTATCTGGCTCATCCAGATCATCCAGAAATACAACAGAACAGCTAGATGCAAAACGGTTTGACTTTGATGTTATGGAAGAGACTTGATGAGCTGAGAGATCATACAAAGACTGATTCTGTTTTGCAAAAGCTCAACCACTACATCTAGGTAGGATGTCCATCAAAACAATCTAGTGTACCACCAGAAGTACAACTGTATTTTCCTTACAGAGAGGAAATACTGATAGATGATGACATTATTTTCAAAGGTCCTAAAATTGTTGTTCCTGAATCCTTACAATGTGAATATATCCAGATTTTGCATCATGGTCATCCAGGTTCCGAATCTACCAAAAGAAGGGCGAGAGGACTAGTATTTTGGCCTTCTCTAGCAAAATACATTGATAAAGCACTTTCTACTTGTTCAGTATGCAATAGTACTAAACCGCATCTGCAAAGAGAACCACTTCAGCTAAGTCCAGTTCCTGAACTACCTTGTTCAACAGTAGCCACTGATATATTTGTGTGGAACAATCAGCATTACTTAGTGTTGGTAGACTCATTCAAATTAGTTTGAGATTGATTTACTACCTAACCTAACATCTACTACTGTTATTACTAAGTAGAAACATAATTTCTCAGTACATGGAAGTCCACAGAAGCTTATTTCTGACAATGGTACTCAATTTACAAGTCAATTGTTTCAGAATTTTGCAAAAGAATGGGACTTTGTACATGTTACCAGTAGTCCAGAATATCCACAGTCAAATTATTTACCTGAACGTGCAGTACAGAGTGCAAAGCAACTACTAGAAAAGTCAAAGCGTGATAATACTGATGTCTTTTTAACTTATTCAATTTCAGAAACATACCCAGTGACGATATACTTGAATCACCTGCTCAGAGACTTCTATCTAGGCAAACCAGAACAACACTGCCTATCAGTTCCAGTTTGTTGAGGCCTAAAGCTAAAAACAACAGAGCAATCAAAGCCCAACTATTCAGAAAGTGTTCTTTCTAGAAGTCCAGCTATGATAAATTGAGCAGGTTTCTTTGTTCATTGAAAGAAGGAGAGACAGTAAGGATGCAAACGGCAAAAGGTTTCGACCAGATTGGTCAAGTAACAGGTATATGTTCCAAGCTAAGATCCTACTTCATAGAATCTGAGGGTGTGGAGTAGAGGAGAAATCTCAGACATCTTCTTCCTGTATCAGAATCGATATCGCAGCATTGTTCCTGTCATACAGACTTTAAATCTCAGCGCAATCTACATAATATTCCTGTTGCAGAACATGTCTTAACTGCTACTTCTGTTCCTGATGATGTTCCTATGTCCTCTCCCCAAAGCTGAACATTCAACAGAGACAAAACCAGTTGCTATACCTGAATCTGATTTCTGTGTCACATGTTTTGATTGTATTTCCAGACCTAGTGTGAAACACACAGCAACTTGGACATGATTGTACACATGTATCTAGTTGTGTATAAATGTATGTCAAAGAATTATTTTGTACCAATTGCATGTGAATCAGTGTTGTCAATAACGCATGACCTATTTCTCAAAGAGGAAGGATGTAGAATATGTATGTGTGTTGTACCTTTAAGAAGCATTGCCACAGACTGAACGTGCATATAAATAGCAAGCACATGCTAGCTTCAGTGCCATTTTGAGAGTGCAGCCACAGAGTGAACATGTATGAGAAAAATAGTCAGTCTGTTTATAAGTATTTAAGTTAAAGTTACTAAGCCTCATTTCTGATGTGTTTGTATAAAATAAAGCTGCTTGAACCAAACCCATGCATGTTCGTCCATTTCATCCTGACCATACAAACAGCAGGGGTAATGTGTGATACTGTGCAAATGCAGTGGATATGCTATAAAAAAACTTTATGTATATGATAGATTTTGAAGAAACTATTATATCAAAGTAAAGAAATAAAAAAACAGAAAGATAAAAAATTCTAAAGCCCTAACTCAGGAGTTAGAAGTTACTAAAAACTGTGCATAAATGCATAATGTATTGAAATGGATTCTGTCCAGTTCTGATTATATAGAAAGTTTATTTGCTCTCCAGATAACCAAATAAAGTTTTTTTTTATGTGGCTTACCTTTACCCAGAGAAACAGAAGTTGGCCACAACCATACAAATTTGTGCTGACTGCAGGCTACCAATTACATAGCATTATATGTGGTATAGTTGTCCCAAGATATACAGTTTTCTGGAAAAGAGAGCTGACCTGGTTTTCTAGATTACCAAAACATTATTGTATTAAACAAAATACACACACACACACACACACACACACATATATATATATATATATATATATATATATATATATATATATATATATATATATATATCCAACTAATATCAGCATGATGGATTCAAAAATGCTTGAGCCTTTTCCAATACAAAGTTGGTGGTGGTTGTTTTCTGAATCTTTGCAGATCAAAAGACTTACACTTTGAGAAATTTGCAGCAAGCGTTGGCTGGGTGGATAGCCATTGCTTTCCTGTTTTTGTTATACTTGGTTTGTTGATAGATTTATCACTGCAGCAGTTTTAATGTTTGAAATGTTATAAATACATAATTGTTGCTGTTGGAAATAGTTTCCTTTGCTTAAGTCAAATAAACAATTGATTACAAAATAGAAATAATATTCTTTCCTGTTGGTTGTTAAGACCAAGAGACTAAGCCTGACTTCTTAATGACCAGAGGAAGAAGAAGGATGTGAGAAAAAGATATACAAATAAAGTAAATGGTATAATCAGATCTTGATCCTGTGGTACTGGCCCTGGCAGATAAAGTTAGGGACCAAAGTGTGTGTGTGTGGGGGGGGGGGTGTCAGTATAGATGAGATGAAACTCATAGTGGGGATTAGGCAGACATAGAAAATTCAAGGAAAGAAAAATGAGATTAGGGTACATTTGTGGAATGGAATAAAAGCTGCAATGAAAAGATGGATTATTCAGAAGGAAGGAAAATAGGGAAGGAAGTTAAGACCATAAAACTAAGAGTTAAAAAACAGTTAAGTTTAATACAGCAAGAAATGGATAAAGGGGGAAATGGAGAAATAGAAGACAGAGGAAGGTCAAGATGCACATTGATGAAGGGAACATAAGAAATAGAAGTGGAGGTGAGAAGAAGGAAGGAATACTGTTGTTAAAAAAAGGAAAATGCAAGATGATTGTTAGCATGTAAGCTAACGTAAACTGATGAAAGAATGTGGGCGCCAAAGTTCAGGAAAGAAAATGAGGAGATAACAGAGGCAGATGAGGAAATCTGGGCAGAGGTAGCTAAATTATAGTTTCTCGGCCTCCACAAAAAAAGAGAGGTAAAAGAACATTACCTCTCGAAATGAGAAAAACTGAACAAGGAAGAAGGGTGATAAATGAGGATATATCCCAAGTGGAAATTGGAAAATCAAGGAAGTTCATATTGCTACTAAAACAGAAAAAAAAGAGATGCTTGAACCAGGTCATTTGGGCCCATCCCCTTTTAAAAACATTGATGCAAAAATTCTAACCAAAAGATTCTTCCAAATCATATCATCAAAGGGCAGGCAGTGCTCATTCAAGGCAGTGTCAGTAGATAATTTCTTACACTTGCTGTTTTTCATGGAGAACTGTTAAAGGTCCACACAAAATGATTTAAGGTATTGCTTTAAGATATAAAGAAAGCATTCAATTTGGTAGAATTAAAACATTTAAGTAAGGAACCAGAACCAGAGGAAGTGAAGAAGTGAAGTCAAGTTCACAGGGTGAGTGAAAGAAATATATAGAAACCACAACACAACACTTTTTATGAATAAGGAGCTCATGGAAGAAGAAGAAATTGAAAGAGGAGTAGGCAAATATGTCCATTACCCCTACACTATTTCTGTTCATCAAATAGGTATTAGCAAGAAGGGTCAGATAGGACTTAGAGATCATAAAAGAATAAGAGGACGATTATGCTTGTGTTTATTTACTAATAACTGCATATTAATGGTAGAAAATTTAGACAAACAGGAGAGGCTGCATTAGGCCACTCAGATATTTTTTTAAGAAAGCCATGGGACTCTAATGCAATATCAAATACAGTTAAAATCAGATTAAGACTGCAGTGGAAGAAAGCTATGAATGAAATAACAGTTCACAAATCAGGAGCAAAGTACCTGCAATTTGAAATATGGGAAACAGCCAGGAAAACAGCATGGGAGACCTACAAAAACTTTGAAAGAAGATACAGAGCTAGGTCGAAGCAAACTGAAGCTTTGAAAGGGGGAGCATACTGGCAAATAAGATCAACACAGTGAAATAATAGTAAATCGTAAAGGGAGCAACATACTATGGCACATATCAGTAGTCAGGAAAAATATAATTAAGGAAATACAAACATGATCTAGAAAATTTAGGTGGAAGAGGATAGGCTAGTCTACCAACATGATCAATGCAGATAGGAAGAGGAGTGGCACCAAATGTTGTAAGATGTCCTATACCATTAAACCAAAACATGGAAACAAACTACTAAAACAAAAAATAAAATGGTTGAAATCTGTAAACAACCACCACAGTTTATTGAAGATAACATAAGCGCTTTCGTCTCCAAGTAGTAAGAGACTTCATCAGATAAAAACAAATAAAAAACACATTACTTTTGTATCAAAACTGACCCAGTCCACAAACTTAGCTTAATCAACTCTAATGAATCAATTAACCATTTAAATAAAAAACAGTGCTTACAAAACACTACAAAATAATATCACTAAAAAATAGATATAAAAATATATATACAATATATGAATAAAATACAATACAATATATTACCTAAATTGGGCTTTTAGCTTCAAAAGGCAGCCTATTGCAGCTATTGCATTTAAACCTGACTATCCCGTAGCATTAAAATACAAAATCCAATACAATTTACATTTTTCTAAGTACAAAGACTCTCATATTATGTTCAACTTGTTCAATGACAATGAACTTACAATTATGTCCTCTATGATGCAAAATATGTTTATATAAAGCATTTGTCAATTTTCCTTTCAACATCTCATACTGGTGTTCATACATTCTATTTCTAAGTCTCCTTTCAGACTTCCTGATGTAAAAGGCAGGGCACTTCTGATAAGGAGCCCCATAAACAATACCAGTACTATTGCAGTCATATTTTCCTTTTATTTTAAAATGATGTCCATTGATGTAAAAAAAATTTCTAACATCAATGAACGTACAATAATTTACACTTCCCACATTTTTTCATATATCTGTTTTTCCTTTAATGGATGTTCCCATAAGTTTTTTTTAAGTTAGAAGTCCTCTTATAAGTAATAATAGGTTTATCAACTGTCTTGTCTTCCTTAAAGATAGCCCATTTTTTAAAAATAATTTGTTTCACCAAATTACTATCAATATGATAAGTAGTAATAAAAGATAATTTAGAATTAACATTTTTAGCTATATTATTTGATTATCGGTCACCTTGAATAGTTCCTCTCGAACCCAAAATTTCTAAAAAAAATAATTATTCCTTCTATTATTAATGACTTCATTCATCAAATTCATGACAAAACCTATAGTGTAACCCCTCTTTATAAACATAGATTTTAATGTATCACACTCACTTAAAAAATCTTTGAAGCATGATGTCATATGTGCTGCCCTAACAAATTGCCCTTTTACCACTGATTTCATCTGAGAAATAGGATAAGAACTGGAATAATGTAGAAAACTATTGGAATAAATGGGCTTCCTATAATTTTTTTGAAATAAACTTCCTATTAACTTTTATCCCAGCTACAAATCACCCGCTCATTACTCAAAAAACCTTAGGCCTCTCCTTCCCTCTTGTCTCTAGTATCCCTCTATACTGCTGCTCGTACTCCTCTCCACAGCTCTGATCAACTCCTTCTTGACATATAGAAACCAAATAAAAACATAGGCAGACTCCTTTACAAACACACCATGTCCCAAGCCTGGAACAAACTCCCCCCAAATATTTGCAGTATCAAATACACTAACAACTTTAAAAAAAGAACTGAAAAACTACCTTGCAAACACAAGCTCCTGCCCGTGCCAGGACGCTAACTAATCACCCCTCCTTTCTTCTCTCTCATTAACTATTATGGGTCTGAATAAAATGTATCAGCCCATTGAGAAGATATATCAACTACTTCATTGTATATATATCTTATGTTAATAGCAAAATTTGTGTAATGCTGCCTTCCTAGACTGTTTTCTGTAAATAAAATGCAATGCTAACGTGGATACTAACTTGCTTGATCTATGCCAACATACGTATTTTTATCCTCTGTTACTCATACAAGTCTATCGCTATCCCTTACATCAGTACGCCATATTTATCTTGTAAAAACTTGTATGTATTTGTTAAATTTTTACTATCTTTTCTATGTTATTGTTAATCTTTACTGATACGGTTTTGAATTTAAGCAAATTTTAGTATATGTTGGAGCTTTTCTCCTCTGGTCTCCACTGAAAATGGGTCTCTGGCTCAGTTGGGCTAACCCGGTTAACAAATGACAAAATAAATAAATAAATATGTAAATGAAAAGAGAACATGAAAACAAATATACTTCATGTGTTTGGAAGTTAGGAAATACAATGGAACATTGTCCAACTCTATCCACTATGAATTTTCTTGTTGCATGACAATTTAGTAGAAAAAAAACATTTTGCAGTTACTCACTGTGAGTGTAACAACTTCAAATCTGAAAAGGTACATTTCTGCATGGTGCTGGGGTGGATGGCTTAAAGATATCTAACTTTTTCTTGAAAAGATGGAGGATAAAATAAGAGTATTTAGAATCTTGGGAACTGTGTAGGAGAAATATGGCATTTATTCAGCATTTCTTCTTCACAAGTGCACACCATCCTGCACATACTACATCTACTATGTTCCTGAGCTGAAACATAGAGCCAAAGGCTGAATCTGGTGAGATGAAGAAACATTTATATGAGACAGAACAGTGTGTAATATAAGAAATGATGAAACAATGACAAGCTCTTAAAAGACTGACAACAGCAATTTAAAAAAAAATTTAAAAAGTGTACAAAACTAAGAAAACAAGAGTATGGCACAGTGTATATTTTTTTAAACTAACAGACCTGGAACTTGATATGACCCTATACACAAAATTATATTTCATACACAATTATACACTTAAATAAAACAAACAGTGAGTAATTGCCTCACCAATAACATTTCTCCAGTTAGCTTAATTATTATGTATTCTAGGTCTGATAGTATTAAACTTTAGAACATATGAGATGCTTTATAGTGTAGATCTTTCTTTCAGGCTTTACCCTATCTCATATCCAGTCTCATTTTCTCTAAGATGCTGGCCCTTAAAAGGCCAGTATCTCATAACTGAAATCTAATGAAATGAATAGTAACGGGAGTTTCTTCTCATAAATGATGTTCCTGTAAGTAAATGTTAAATTTCCTTTTGGTTTTACATATATATTACAAATTACAGGGCAGGTTAAGATATGAATGACTGCCTCAGCATCACAAATCAGTCTCTTTGTACAATCAAATATGACAGCACTCATGAAATAAATCATTAAACATATTAATTACAAACAGAACAATACTCACACTTAAAGGTTCCTAGCTGGTGCTTTAAATCTTTACATAATATTTTCTGAGACCTTTGGAAATAGAATATAGAATATACTAAGATATTACAGAGACTTCTTCCTGTCACACAGGAAAAATAAGTCTAGATGCTAATACAGTACTTTAAAATCAATCAAGAAATACACCATTCTAATATAAAAATGAAAAATACAATATTGTCGATCATTACACCATGCACAGTAGCCACGTCAAATTCTCTCTGTCCACTTGTATAAATCTACCTATATTACAACAATACTTAGTATCCAGAGTCTTGCGCCAAGAAGACATACTCAGTAATTCTTGTATACTATATCAAACACTTCAATAGGCTGTTTCAACCTCTTTACTGTCATAACCACTAGCCATATAAATTTCTTTTCCTTCCTCTAAAAAATCAGGCTACTTAATGCATGCCTCCTGGAATGCAAAAAATACTCACTATGGCACAGAATTTTAATAGCAGAAACTGATCTGACATTTTTAAAGGCTGAGGCTATATGCAGAACACGCAAACAGTTAAAAAATTAACTGAAGAAATAGATGTGTGCAAGATAAATGTGAGTCAAATAAAAAATATGAGAAACTGATCATGTTTGGTAACAGTACTAGATATGAAAAAGGCAGCTGTGCAAAACAGCACTGTTATTAGTAACTGCAACAAAAAAGACGGTCATGACTTACAGAAAAAAATATTATGCACTTAAAATTCAAATGTAATATGGGTGACTATAAGGATGGCATGAAGTTCCATCCTGCTTTTCATACATTTTGTAGACTCTATGCTAGAATGAACCATATTGCAATGGCATATAAAACAAAGACAAAGAGAGTTCAGAAGCATTTGCATGTTGCTGAACACAAACATGGAAATAAGCTGTTTGCTGCTACCATTAAAGTGAAAAAGAATTGGCACAGTGAAGTCTAAAAATCTACAAAAACAAAAAACAGAAAAACAATTGAAAACGAGCAATGGCAAAATCTCAGTCCAAAAGATACATTTAATTCACGTAAATCCTGGGCTGGTCGACTCGACTAGCTTGGTTTGAAGGAAAATGAACTGCAGGCTCAAGGGCGGACAATAAAGATTGTTGGAGGTCCTGTTGTTCACCATCCAACTTATCAAGTCTCGAGAACAAACTGTCTAGTTTCGAATTAATAGAATCTAAAAGGCTGCCCATGACCGGATTAACCAAAGTGTCCGATAAGTCTCCGGCAGCTGAATTTAGTTTAAAAACAGAAGGTGTCTCTTGTGCGTCAAAAGGACTGGTATTGCCACTAGCTCTTGTTGCCATACCAAACTAAGAAACAATATATATATATATATATATATATATATATATATATATATATATATATATATATATACTATCACTGTAATTCCTTGAATGTTTGTTATGTGTTTCCCTGTCTCGAGAATTTTCAGTTTTGTTTCTTTAAAATTTTAGTATTAGTAATGGATTGGCTTTCTTAGCCACATGTTCAGGAGGTTTTAATTGTTTGTTTATATAAAGACCAGCTGGTTAATTGATTTTAACAATTTCTGAAGAAGTTAGCGTAATGCGCTGACGAAAAGCGCTTAAGTGGATTTACGTGAATTAAATGTATCTTTTGGACTGAGATTTTGCCATTGCTCGTTTTCAATTGTTTTTAAGTCTAAAAATCTATTAGAAGCACAAGACAAGGCCAAACTAATGACAATAAATACTGACAATTAATAAATAGATGTTCAATCAATGTTAATTATCTATAGCAGCAGACAGTCTGAAGCATTGTATGTATTTGTTTATTCATGTACAGCAGTTAATCACAAGTGGGATGATTTAAGAACATTTTCATTCATGATCCAAGCCAAAAAGTCATTGTATTCAGATGTTACATGTATCATACAGTAATTTAATTTCTTATATTTTTTGTTTTATTTTATATTTGTTAACCAGGTAAACTCACTGTGCAAAGTGTTTATAGGTTCATACATAATCATTAGGCAATCAGTCTTCAGACCATTACAAGCCTAGCCAAACCCCCTATTCAAAAGTTACCTCTAGATTCAAGGAGGGAAAGACGAGATAGACTGAGGTAGAATTTGAGGCTGCCCATCCAGTTCTCTAGGCTGACCTTGAAGGTAGCAAGGTTACATAGGGCATCATCAGAGTTAATTAACACAAAAAAACACACAAATGCAGGTTTAAAATACATATATGTTTCTTTGGTACACTTCTGTTAGTCAAGTTTTTTAATTTAACTTATTTATTTGTAGCAGGATTTGCACATATTTATGTATAGTTATATTCATTTGTGCATGGTTATATATATTTTCATTTAGTCATCCAGTCATTTAATATTATAGTACATTTATTAATGTGTTCGATTGTTTTTAACTATATTTCTTTAAGAATTAATTGGCACAGCATTTTATAATTAGTAGTGGGTGTGTTGTATTTTGGAGTTGTATAAATGTAGAGTTTTTTGTGTTAATTCACTCTGATGATGCCCTATGGACATGGGGTGAAAGTGCTTAGTCTGTGAATAAACGGTTCTTTTGTTCTCCTTCCTACCAGTTTGGGGATTACTCAGCGTTTTGACACTTTTTTCTTTTTTGTTTTATGTGTACATGCTCCTTTGAGCAAGTTTGCTTTATTTTTTGCTAAGATTCCTGGCAATGTATACAGTTGCATTAATGTTTTGTAAATTAGAATTTACTAGGTTGTAATGTCCATCACATAGACTCTGCCTAAAAAAGGCATTATGCTGGCAGCAACGGCTTTAGCCAGAATGTGAAATCTTTGACAAGATAGGTGAAGACCATCCCTGGCAAAGCAGGAAGGTTTGTCAGCCATTTCATCTCAAGCTGACAAATACTGGATCCCTTAGAATGGTACCAGCTACATAACTAGTTATTAAAGTCAATTATCTGGTCTTTATATCTAGACATCATTCTGGGAAATGGCAAAATATCACTTATGACCAGTGTCTTGTTGCCTTGGACACATGCATAGCAAGCTGTACCATATCCTTCATGTCCCTTTGGGTAGAGTGTCTAAGGTCATTCACCCCTGCATGGACCTCTATCAGTTATAATCACATTTGTCAAGATGAAAGGATCTAAAAGCCTTTGTTACATCCCAGATCCTGACTACTGATAGACAAATAACCGTCATCCTATTCTTCTCCAGTCTGTCCAGTCTGGTGTGGGTGTTCCTTTTCAGGAGTGACCTATGAGCACTGTCTGGTTAGGTCAAAAAGTAGGCAAATGGAGGGAAAGGAAATCAAACCCTGCACCTTTTCAGTACAGGAAGCTAATCATTAACACCTTAGATCCTTAATTATTTTCACTAATTGCTAGAAAAATAAGGACACAAAAATGAGAAAAAGTCATCATGTGTGGTAATAGTACTGGATATGAAAAAAGCAGCTGTGTTAGAATAATACACACTGATAACTAAAATTATCTGTTACAGTAAGAAAGTAGAATCTAATGCTGTAGGACAATTACAAACAAGTAGCTAGCTGTAATTTATAACAACAAACATTGGGGATCACAGGCAATGCATTAAGATCTGTGTATATATTTTTAACATATACTGGACACCAAATAAAACCATAGAGCTGAAAGCTACTAACTGAGGAATAAATATAAAGTGTAATGATTGTGGTCTCCATTGCATTACTTAATGAAGCTAATTGTACTATCCTGATGTTTTGACTTGTGTGAAGTTAATAAGGGTAAAATTAATTCAAAGTGTGAAAGCAAATTGCACGTGTTCAGAAATAACCACGTGGTTGCAAAGACATCTGGAATATACTGTAGAGCCATCAAACAATATCCTTAATGTTTATACTAAGTTATTTACAGGCTTAGGAATTTACCAAGAGAACATCACATAATAGTAAAACATAATTCTTTATCAGTGATACATTTGTAGGAAAGTACCAGTAACTCTCACAAGCAGAAATGAAGCAAATGGAAAGCTTATGTGTCATTAAGAAATAAGTGGAGCCAAAGTAAGGGGGTGAACAGTAAATGTACTGCTGTGAAGCACAACAAAACCTGGGATTAGGAAACAAGCCATCTGCAACTATACAAGGATTACCACAGAGATACTGTGAGGTGTGATATAGCTCAAAGACTGCATCAAAGCCGGTACTGCATTAAAGAAACATTAGGATCGGCTGATTGCAACCCCAACAATTTGCACCATGGGCAGTTGCCCCTCTCACCCCACCCTAGCTGCACTATTACATGTACACAAGTGAGCTAGGGCACAAATTCAACTTGGAATTGCCAAAAGAATGTTGAAGCCATAATAAATGCCACCCAGCAATGGTTCTATGCAGTTTCATATGTTGAAATACAGAGGAAATGCAAGTATAATAAAGTCAGAAGGGTGAAGAGCAAGCACAGCAATATACACAAGACCCAGGGAAGGTAAGTTTGGGAATACAGAGGAGGAGAAAGAGCATTACTTGTTTCTGGGGGGACAGATACCCACATTTTTAAGAAGGATAGATTGGGAAGGATGTCCAAAATATATATATGTGAATTTAGCTGCCATTTTTTTACATTTGCATCCGCCCTTATCCCATTTTTAATAATGCTGATAATTTACATGTCTGTTATTTGCACATTATGCAGACTGTAACAGATTGTGGTTGTCTCTGAATCACCCCCACAAAGCAGGTTGGCACTATTCGGCCAACTACCATGATGTGTAAAATGTTTCTGAATTCCGGGGAAGGTTCCAATCTGTATTGATCTACAAGATCTGAATAAATTGATTAAAAGAGAACATTGCTTGTTGGTTGTTTTTGAAGAAATTAGTTCATTAATGCCAAACAGTAAAACTAAAGATGTATCGGTGTGGGTACTCAGTCAGAAAGAGAACATTGCAAGAATAATACAACAGCAGAATTATCAAAACAGCCCACTTTTAAGTTAAATAAGAACAAATGTAAAATAAGAATAAGTCTAAAATACATGGATTATATTATAACATCAGATGGGCCGAAATCTGTAAAAAAGTAAAAGCAAGTATGCAGATGGCAAAATTAGAAAACAAGAAGGCAGTTTCTAGGAATGATACAATATCCTGCAAATTCTTTATCTAATATGTTTGAGATAACTATATCCATAATAAAGCTAACAGAAAAGGACTTTTGGCGTCATCTCCATGGTACAGAGCAAAGATCCCTGCATAAGGCCCAGATACTAGGGTATACTAGCAGCCCCAGCCCTTGGGAAGCGGGGAGTGGAAGAGGAGTAAAGGGGCTGCACCCACTCACCTCTCCTGGGGGAGTGGAGAGAAGCATGCCTCAGACATGCATCCCACTCACCTCTCCTGGGGGAGTGGAGAGAAGCATGCCTCAGACATGCATCCCACTCACCTCTCCTGGGGGAGTGGAGAGAAGCATGCCTCAGACATGCATCCCACTCACCTCTCCTGGGGGAGTGAAGAGAAGCATGCCTCAGACATGCATCCCACTCACCTCTCCTGGGGGAGTGAAGAGAAGCATGCCTCAGAGTTGCATCCCACTCACCTCTCCTGGGGGAGTGGAGAGAAGCATGCCTCAGATATGCATCCCACTCACCTCTCCTGGGGGAGTGGAGAGAAGCATGCCTCAGACATGCATTCTATATTTGTTCCTTAGAAGAGACCTGAGAACCCTCAGGAGAGGCATCTACTCCAAGGGGTGAGGGGACATCTGTAGGCATATTTCCCTTACAGAATTGAATAACAGTGCAGTGCCACACTTGTTGCATGATCAGTCTTTGAGACAGAAATAGGGCTCAGCATCAGAGAAATCCCCTATGGAAGCCTGGATGATGGCTGGGCCATGACTGGTTTATACCCAGTAGGGAATAAATGGGAAGAGTCAAAATAATTGGCCAGATGTTTGATAAGCAAGGGGAAAAATAAAAAATAAAAATTAAAAGATATTTGAAATGTTTAAGAAAGTAGCTACAGATGCACAGTTGTTAAAACACTACAGTATGAATGATGTAGTTGCAAATAGATGCCAGTCAGAATGGTAAAGAAGTTCTAATCCTTCATGAAAACAAACTAATATACCTATGTGAGAACATTTATAGATGCACAACAGTCATATAGTCAGACAGAAAATGAAGTGCAAACATCAGTGTATGGATGTGAGAAATGTGAGAAATTTCATGAATATGTCTGTAGTAGATTTTGGTTGACATCTTCTGGGTATTCTTGCATTAACAGCTCAACACCTCTTTGAAGTTCTACCTTTGATAATGTAAGATCAGCAAGAAAGGAAAATATTTTCACTACATCATCATAAACAGAAGCTCTTCTTCCTAAATTTGATTCTAGTGCATCTAATATAGGAATAAATGATTTAATCCTAAATTTATCTCTTGAAGAGAGTTCGTCTAAGGCATCAGGGTCAGATGAATTTTCGTAATTCCCTTGCCTTTTACTTCTTATTATCCTTCTGGCAGTTCTATATTCAGTATTTGGCAACATGTTTTTTGCTTGTTGCTCAAATGCATCAAAATCTTCCCTAATTCCACGTAAAATATCCAAAAGTGACCTGTACCAATCTGCACAACTACTCAGTAAAATATTAGGGCTTTGAAGAATTTTATTTACTTTTGAAAAATGTCTCAGTATTCGATTCCAGAAATGGAGCATAAACACGAATTCAAATTGTTCCATCTTCTCTAAAAGATTGTTGGCCCTCAATCTAGTATCACCCTTTGTATTATTATCTGAATGTAAATAATTGAGTGCATCGGTGATATCATTGTAATTTTCTAAAATAGCTTCTGTAGCTTTTGCATGTGCCTCCCACCTAGTGTCTGATAAATATTTAAGCACTTTAGAATGAGGTTTCAAATGTGATTTCAGAACTTCCCATCTTTTTGTGGAAGATGAAAAAAAGATATAAACTTCGTTCACAACACCAAAAAAATTAACAGCATCAAGGCAACAATCAACAGCTGAATGACCTGCTAAATTTAAATAGTGACCAGCGCATGGAACAAATCTTGCAAACTTTTTTTTTTCGATAATTTTTTGCTGCATACCATTGTATCTACCAGCCATATTGGCTGCATTATCATAAGACTGTCCTCGGCATTTTCTGAAATCAATTTCAAGTTCAGTAGTGATATAGTTAAATACTAAACTAGCTATGCTTTCCCCTGAGTGATCTTTTAGCTCAAGGAAAGTTAAAAATCTCTCAGTTGGCAAACCGTCTTCAGGTGACACATATCTAATAATTAAGGTCAACTGATCAGTATGAGATATGTCAGGAGTGGAATCTACTGAAAAGCTAAAATAGCCAGCCTTTTTCACTTCCGCCACAATTGTGTCTTTCACTTTATTTGCCATAAGTTGAATAATTTCCTCACATATAATTTTAGACAGATATGAAGGTTTTCCTGAGCCAGTATTTCCATATCGATCGATATGATCTCTTAAAAATGGATCAAATTTTGCTACTAGTTCTAGAAGACCAAAGTAATTGCCATTATTTGGAGTTCCAAACTTTTCATTGTCTCCTCTAAATGGTAAGCCTCACTCTGCAAGAGTGCAAATTACAGCAAAAACTCTTTCTATAACGTAACGCCAGTATTGCTGCTCTTTTCTTATTTCTTCCTCTAGCTTTGAAGTTAAAGTTTTCCCTTTTGCTCATGTTAAGTACGTTAACATAGCATTCCTATGATTTTCCGAATTTTCATGAGTTTGAATGATAGCAGGGTTTTTGCACTTACGTAAATCACACAGAACAGAACAGATGCAGTTTAGGGATGCTGTCTCTAAAGTCTGGAATAGTAATTGTAATTGTAAAAAACTCAACCACAGGAAAGGAGCGAGAGTCCAGACACCTCAGTTAGAAACAAACTTCTTTAATAACTTCTCAGATAACAGGCAGGATAAGCACTTTCATCTTGAGTACAAGACTTCAGCAATCAGATAACAGGCAGGATAAGCGCTTTCGTCTTGAGTACAAGACTTCATCAGATGATCTGATGAAGTCTTGTACTCAAGATGAAAGCGCTTATCCTGCCTGTTATTTGAGAAGTTATTAAAGAAGCTTGTTTCTAAAGTTTGGAAGCCAGTACAAATATCTTAGATTATGGGCAAACTGTACATCAATACCCTGACTGGAAAACGAGCATTTCCCAGGAGGGTATTAATGTACAAGTAATGACCACTGAGAAGAACGAGTCCACCTCTTCACAAGCCACCGTGGAGCTCGGACTGAAGAAACAGAATGACCACCATTACTTTATGTTCACTAAGCAGCGGTTTTGCTGTTTAGTGAGTGTAAAATATTAAAAAAAAGAGAAAAAGCTAAGTGTGTGTCTGCGTGTGTGTGTTTATGTCTGTGTGTGAGTATATGCGTGCATGTTAGTGAAAGTGAGCGAGCCGTTATTTTACATTCGCTAAGCACCGCTTTTGCTGTTTAGCGAGTGTAAAATAGAAAAAAAAAAGAAAATGCAGCGTGTGTGTGAGTGTATGCATGTATGTAAGTAAGAGAGAGAGAAAGAGAGACCGATCGTGTGTGTGTTTCTACCTCCATGTGTGTGTGAATGGGTGCATTATAGCAGAGAGACTGTGTATGTCTGTGTGTATGTGAGAGTGAGAGAGAGAAGGATGGAGATAGTGAGAGAGAAAGCGTGACTGATGTGTGATGTCAGTGAGTGCATGTATGTAAGCAGAGAAGAATGTGTGAGATCGAGAGAGAGTGAGACTGAATGTGTGTATTAAAGCAGTCGGAGACTGAGAGATTGAGAAAGAGGGTGAGACAGATCTTGTGTGAGTGAATGTAGGGTTTCCACCTTTTCAAATGGCCAAAGTGGGACATTTTTGGTACAAACATCAGATGTTACAGGCCGACACATACCCATGGCCAGTACAAAGGATAGAACTTAACTTTTTTGCCTAAATAAAAGCTTATTCTTGTAGCATTTTAGTTGCTTATTCTGTTTCTTATAACATTTAGGTATTTCAAATACAGAATAACTGTTTTATGCAACTATTACATAAAATATAGAAAATAATTTTGTCCTAAAATCTCAGGACATTTGCCATTTTTTCACATTTTTTGCAGGACACAACTGCCCAAAGAGGGACTGTCCCTCGCAAAGTGGGACAGGTGGTAACCCTACTTAAAACAGTGTTCCGACTGGCAACAAAAAAGTTCTGAGTATGGTGCGCCTGAATTTCACCTTTATGCCCTACTCCACACAAGGAGTGTGCAGGTGACATTCAGCTTACCTTAAAGCAATGGTAGACTTTGGTAAACTGGCCGGACAGTGGGCTTCATGGCAGGGAATCCCATTTGTAAGGAACACTGCAGTGATGAATGTAAGGGCATCTGTTAATACTTTCTAGTACAAAGATAATAATTTGCTTTGAAAGTAGCTTCTCCTTTGTCTTTATCTGTTGAGGCCACAGCATTCATAGTGAATTTTCAGACTACTTACATTCTGTATTTATTTTTTTATGAATTACATTTTGTTAACCAAGCTGGTCTTATTGAGTATAACCCATTATCAGAGAAAACACAGGAAAAAGAAATCAAAGGCAACATTCAAAACAATTAACTCAGAAAAAAAAGAAACAAAGCATCATTTAAATAAAAACATAGCACATACAAACAAATTAATTTCATGTGCACTTCTTGAAATGGTCCTGATGGAAGAGGCTATAAGAGACTAGGTACAGAAAGAAGGCTGCCATTCTGACTGGATAGCTGGGGTCTTGAGGCCACTGAATATTTTAGTTAGGGATCTGTAGGAACTCTGAAGCTGAATGATATGTTTAGACAAACTTGTGCCAAAAGAGACATTATGTTTAATAATAGGTTTGATGTGAAATGAGCAAAGATGAATTAAGACTTCTGTAGATACAAAGTAGATACTTTTGGAAAGCAGATGAGATGAACAGAAGGCTTTCTTAACTACTATCTAGGCATGGTGGTCAACAGGAAATGAATTATCAACAAAAGTACATAAATTCCTTCTGACAATGTCTGACTGGATAGGTGTATCACCTATATGGTATAATGCAGAAATATTTTGTTTACCAAAATGAACCATAATACATTTTTTTACATTTATTTTGAGACCCTTGCCCTTACACCAGATGTTAACATAGTCTAACCCATATTGGAGTAATTGTGAGTCAGTAGAGAAAGGAATAACAACACCACATTTATAGCATCTGCACATTTAGATAACCACTGGCTATGAGTCTTGCCTTAAAGAAGGAGAAACAGATGAAACATAGGGGAGGACAGAGCAATGAGCCCTGAGGTATACCACTGGTAACTTTTTTGCTTTCAAAAATGGCATCTGCATCTCTAACCATACGAGTTCTGACAGACAACTGCTTAGCTATTCACTTCACAATATGCAGATTAATATTCAGATTCACAAGTGAGTCAATAATACCTGCATTGGGAGTAGGATCAAAGAGTTTGGCCAGGTCCACTTATGCTGTACGTATTGCATAATCACCACCCACTGCTTGAGTGACTTTTTTAAAAGAAATTAAGGTTAAAGAGGAAGGACTGGCTTTGACAAAGCCAAACTGATGAATGTTTGGGGTTAAATAATTTTCAATATCCATCTTAATAATATCTGAGATACTACATTCCATTGCTTTACAGGAGGCTAGTGAAATGTATCAGTCTATAGCTATCAGGGCTCATATTTGAACCACCCTTGTGTAATGGCATTGCAGTAGTTATTTTCCAGGCTTTAGGAATTTAACCAGTGCAAATGTTTAAAGAGGTTAACTAGGGTTTCATATAGTTGATACTTGGTACTTGTAATCAGGTAACCTACTGTGTTATTAGGGCCAAGGGGTAAGGTGTTCTTAGTCTGAAATGGCTGGGAGAAATTATAGGGGCTGGCTAAGGCTGTGGAATAGTTGGGTCTATATTATATTCTCAAAAGCTGACAATGTTGAATCTGACATTGTCAACACGAGAATATCGAATGCTCAGAATCTCGAGCGTGTAAACGGAAATCTCCGTAAGGGGAGATTTCCATTTACTGCAATGTAGTGCGGTCTCAGAGTTGGTATATTTAAGTAGCAGGGGATGTGGGGGGCACAGCCCCCCAAGATGGCAGTGCAGGGAGGCTTGCCCCCCTGCTTAAACCCATTAGGGTACTTTTTTCTTTTTTTTTTGTCTTTTTATAAGGTCAATGTTTGAAGAGATCGACCATATGGTGTCGACCATATGTTGTTTGATGTTTCCAAATGTCGATCTTATAATATAGACCCGAATAGTTATAGCTGTGGATGAACAAAAATTTTCACTACATTTGTCAACTAGGATATTATTTCCTGTGGGTCAGAGTGTACAGTATTGTTGTGGACTAGGTCCAAACATTGTTGGCCATTATTTTTTAACTTTATGGTAAATTTGAAAAAAAAAAAAAAACATTTGTAGTTATTTTTGGTTTCACTGGCAATATGGTACCCTTAAGCTTTTTGCTAGCTTCTTAAAGTGTGGTCCTAAGGTGGTAGAATGAGACCTCTTATAAGGATTAAGTATTTTCTTTCTTTTATTATATAGTCTATTTATATAAGTTTTCTACTGTAAAGGCTAGCTTTTAAATTCCTCATTATCTCTGGAGCATATAGGTATTGCCTTATTAATGTAACTACTTAAGATGGAGTACATGTCAAAGGCATAGGGAGTGACTAACAATAGGGTTAGCTGAAGAAAGATTACAGCAGAATTTATTTAGGTCATCAAGTAAGCAAGGTGGTTTGCATTTGAAAGGTCCCTAAAGACAGAAGTATTTGGAGAGGAAGGACACTAAATTTTAAAGGAAAAGTTCACTGATTTATGTTGTGAGTTAGCAAGGGAAAACAATACACATGGAGGTGTGTTATAAGTGGCCATATCTACGTGGACACAATCTTGGCATTTTTGTCCCTGGTAGTATGGATAACTATTTGTACAAGGGAGTTAGCATTTATAGTGTCAAAGAGACACTGAGCATATGAACCACTGGTAGTGTAAGTCAGACAGTTTACTGATGGATATTTGAAATCCTTCAATAGAAAGATGTTGGGATTTATAGGAATTTCATCTAGGGCATCCATATACTTATTGTTGTCAGAAGGGGGCAGAGACCGTGATTTGTAACTAGCTCTGAAGTGGTAATTAACCTTTTAGTTTGATTTGGACATCTAAGCATTCAAGTGTGTGGTCCCAAAGGAAGCAATCATAATGTGATAATATACCTGGCATATACACAATTGTCAGTAAATCCGAAGAAATGATACGCACTAAACCCAGGAATAGAGAGAGTACTTTATTGTCCTGAAACCATGTTTCTGTACCTATACATATATGAATGTGTTGAAGCTATCAGAGGACCTCAAGCTTGGGCATTTTTAAGACTTCAGGCATTGTGTAGAGCCTCCTTAAAACATACTGAATTAGACTTTACTAGGTTCAAATTCCCAGCACATTAACTCTGCTTAAAAAAGGTACTATAAGGGTATCAAAGGCTTTATCCAGAATGCGGAAACAACAGTAAAAGTGAGAGAGGTACAAACCACCCCTAGCAAAGAAGGAAGGCTTACCAGCCATCTCATCCCAAGCTGGCACATACTGTATACCACTGAGAGACACTAGCTACATCGCCAATTATTAAAGCTAGTTTTCTTGTCTTTGAATCATGGTATCATTTTGGGTGATGGCAAGATACCATTCAAGACCAGTGTCTTTCCAGCCTTGGACACATACACAGGACGATCAGTCTTACTATGTCCCACCATGGTGAAAGCCTAAGGTCAATCACCTCCACATGGACCATATCATTGTCATATTTGCCATGATGAAGGGATCTAAGGATCCTGAAATTTTCTGGAGCCTGACTACAGAAAAAATAGCTGCCACCCTATTTTCATCTAGCCTTGTGAGAGACTTGTCTGTATGTCTACTAAAAGAGCTCCTATTACAAAACCACTGCTGTGGGAGGAAGCAGTCCCATTGGGGTTCAAAGGTTTGGAGTATGCACTGTGACTCTTAAGGGTATGGTAATGGTACAGGTATGCATGGAAACAGTGGGTGTGTTGCTGTATGAACTAATTGCTGAGATTTCTTAGTCCTTAGTCTTGCAGCCTCAGGCAGTGTTCTTTTAACACTTACACATAGTTTGGAAGTGCTGTGCAGTAATGTTAAAGCAGATAGGTGCAACCCAGTAACAGTAGAGCAATCATTACAAACAGCAAAAGTATATCAGATGATGTACTCCATTACTCTTTAGTGCAGTACTGTAGATCAGCAGCTTTAAATGCAATAATAGTACAGCATTCAGTAACAGGCAGCAATTCAACACTGGTGATCAAAAAGTACATGAGGCATAGCTAAGATGTTGACTTTTTGACAACACTAGAGATCTGCAGCATTCAAATATTTCTGGCAGGAAATGTCCTGTAAAGAACAGTTTAAAAGTCTTCAAAACAAAAAACTTTCTTCACCATTTATATCTGAAACAGCTTCTCAGTTTTATCCTTAGTTTTCCAGTCAACGTAAGTGACTAAACTATTGGAAATCTACAAAATGAGTCATTCCAAATCTAACAAGCATGACATTTTTATAAAAAAAAAAAAATAACTAAAACCCTTGCTAAGTAATGTCAAGGACATTTCTACAAAAATAGATAAACTGGACAAGAAAACAGATACCATCAATGAAATTTGTAAAATAAACAATTGAGATGATTAGCAACCTGGTTAGGTTATTGGGGGGGGGGGGGGGTTCTGGAATTGAAGAAGCAGGGCGTGACATAGATGACAGAGTGTCTAACTGTGAAAATCAACAATTTTTTCAAACAATATAATATGTTCTCGGAAAAGATCGATGACTTGGAGAACAGATTCGTTTTGGTCGACTCTGGTCGATTAATACTGTTTTTTTGTTAATTTAACTGCTGAGGCTGCCCACTAAAGTGTGCTAGCCTGTGTAAATTGATTTTACTGTTTGCTTAATTGCATTTCTGTGTGCTTTCCTGAAAAAACAAAAAAAAATACTCCTTGTTTTCCCGCCTTTGCTCGACTAGTTTAGACCAGTATACAGGCTTTGCTGTATTCTGGGCTGTGTATAGTTCCTGTGTTGGCCATTGCCTTACTTGGATAGAAGGAAGTTTCTGAGCTCACCAGTGGGAGTGGGGAGCCTTGAGCAGCCTATCTGTCCCTGGGGGAAGTGACCTCAGCACTTAAGCTGTAAATTATTGGTTGCTTTGGACCATTTCTAGCTCTTTTCAAGTTCCCTGTATAAAAATCCGCCTCAGGGCATTTTTTTCTGGCTATATACCCAAGCAGAGCTCCACGTGGTCCTGCAGAGGGGTCCTGGCAACAGAGAACTGAAAGAAGCGACCACTTTCCAGATTTAAGTATTTTTGGCTTTTTATCTGCATTGTCCTCTCTGGCTTTCATTTAACTAGCTATAACTGTTTTTGTGTCTATCTGCTGATTTCTGAAGTATCTGCACTTAAAAGTAGCATTTTGGTTGACTCTGGTCGATTAATACTGTTTTTTGTTAATTTAACTGCTGAGGCTGCCCACTAAAGTGTGCTAGCCTGTGTAAATCAATTTTACTGTTTGCTTAATTGCATTTCTGTGTGCTTTCCTGAAAAAACAAAAAACAAAAAAAAATACTCCTTGTTTTCCCGCCTTTGCTCGACTAGTTTGGACCAGTATACAGGCTTTGCTGTGTTCTGGGCTGTGTGTAGTTCCTGTGTTGGCCATTGCCTTGCTTGGATGGAGGGAGGTTTCTGGGCTCGCCGGTGGGAGTGGGAAGCCTTGAGAGGCCTATCTGTCCCTGGGGGAAGTGACCTCAGCACTTGAGCTGTAAATTATTGGTTGCTTTGGACCATTTCTGGCTCTTTTCAAGTTCCCTGTATAAAAATCCGCCTCAGGGCATTTTTGCGCGGTTGGGCGCATAGCGCAGCAGCGGTTATACAGGTTTAAACTATTTCTGGCTCCGCCGAGTCTGCTCTTCAATTTTTCACTTAGAAAGCTCTACTCAGTCTATTTAGCTGTATATATTAGCACTTGTTTTCGGGACTTCTATTCTTAGCAAGCACTCTTATAATAAAGTAAGCACTCTTATACTAAAGTAAGCACTACAGCCATCCACCACCCCCTGTGAATACCCACTTCCCTTAAAGGCACAGCACTCCTTATAATATTCTAGTATGTCGAGTGGTAGACCACTAGCATCCTCTCTTGTTCAGCTGGTTAACCTGGGAATCTTAAGACAATGTTACAATTGTCTCATGTACACAGACAACCCTCTCCTCCTTCCTACTAACACAAATACTTGTGAGAGATGCAACTATATAGCCAGACTGGAGGCTGAACTCTCTCAACTCAGGACTGGCAAGACCAGACAGGAGGAGAAGGTACCCACACCAAGCAAAACCGGTCACACATAAAACCACCACCACTACAAACCAAACACATAAGAACACAAAGACATACTCGAAGGCTCTTATAAAAAACTTACCAAAACAACAGAGGCCTCCAAAGCAGACACCCAGAAATACACCCCCACAAAACATAATACCTACAACACATACCTCAAGCAACAGGTGTGTCACACAATCACAGCCCCTAAGGCAAAACACTATGCCAGAGACATTAGTAATAGGTGACTCTATAGTCAGACACACCGACGTTCCACTTAGCAGGCTGAATAAGGAGAGGGTAATGGTGAGCTGCCTATCAGGAGCTAGGATCCGCCACATTACACACGCACTCAGGTCACTCCAAAGCAAGTACAAGTATGATGCAGTCATTGTCCATGCTGGTGTGAATGACCTGAGACGTACCTCCCTGGACTACATGAAAAGAGACATTGAGGAGCTCTCCGATTATGTAGCCCAGACTGGTATGACCCTGACCCTGAGCAGCATCCTGCCTTCACCAAGAATGATGCCTCAGTACAAAGACAAAATGATCAGTTTTAACAATTGGCTTAATCACTGGTGTCATTCTAGGGGGATCCAATGTCTGTCAGCCTGGGATGACATGCTGGACAAGCCACGTTGCTTCGCAAGGGATGGCTTGCACCTGTTACCACTGGGCTTCCGGATACTGGCCAAGGCTCTTGCCACCCCCATAGTGCCTTTTTTAGGCAATGCTCAAAAGACAAATCAACCTCCGTAAAAAACAAAAATGGAAAACAATTAAGGGTAATGCTGCTCAATGCCAGAAGTCTAAATCTCAAGATGCAGGCACTCGAAGCCCTTCTCAGTATGGAGAACATCAATGTCTGTGCAGTAACTGAAACCTGGTTCAAGGCTCCTGAGAGCACTCCAGCACTACCAGGCTATACCTCATATCATGCTTTTCGGCCTCAAGTTCCAGGCCGAACCACAAAGGAGGGAGTGTCCATTTTCATAAAGGACACCTACACCTCTCGATTGGTGGCTACCCATGAAGCATCAGAAACCATACAAGTTTTACTCACCATAGGCAAAACTGCCATACAACTGGTCGCATGTTATAGAACACCCTCCCAATCCCAGGAATCCCATCAAGCATTCCTGAAAACACTGGAGGATATGAATGTCACACCAAACACCATCATATTGGGTGACTTCAACTACCCCAACATAGACTGGGCCCACTATTCTAGCCGTAACACCCTAGCCCAAAGATTCCTGGAATTCATTAACTCAAATGCTATGGAGCAACTGGTCACTTCTCCTACGAGGAGAGATAATATACTTGACCTGATTATCACAAACATGAGGTCCAAATGCTCCGCACCGGATATAAACCCCTCACTAGTAAGATCTGACCATAAACTGATCACGTTGGATGTACATATCCCACCCCCACCCCCAGAACAAAAGACTACAGTGAAAATTTTTTCGAAAGCTGACTTTACGCTCCTTAAGTCAGAAATGATATCCTTTAAGCCTACTGGGTTAATGGAAACCACATCCCAAAATGCTGAATCCTACACAACAGCCTTCTACGGACATCTCCAAGAATGCATGGATCAAGCAATCCCAACTAAAACCAAGACCCTCTCCACCAAGGGAAAACGCCCAGTTTGGTGGACCCCGGCTATAAACAAACTGTACAACAAAAGAAGGAAGCTACTGCAGGACAAAGCCAAATCCCACAAGGGAAAGGCTTCCCTGATCAGCACAAGTAAAAAACTACGTTCTCTCATAAAAACATCTAAAGCCAACTTTGAGAGAAAGATTGCCAAGGATACCAAAGACAATCACAAGGCCTTCTTCAATTATGTCAGAACCTTGGGAGGAAATTCTCAGATATGCTCTGAGTTGGTACACAATGACAAAAAATTCACTGACCCTACCGACATTGCCAATATTCTGGCAGATAGGTTCAGTGCAAATTTCTCCCCTCCCTCACCCCCTAAAGATGAAGTAATTATCCCTGCTGAATGTAACCTACCTGTCATCTCAGACATACAGGTGAAATCAGCACTCAACAAAGCAAAAAACACAGCATCTATGGGACCCGATGGTATTCCCGGTTGCGTGTTACGTGAACTTCAAGATGAACTAAACCCGCACCTAAGAACGCTATTCAATCTTAGCCTCACTACAGGATATGTACCTGAACACTGGCGCACAGCAACAGTGGTCCCACTCCACAAAGGGGGAAATTCTACTGACCCTGGTAACTACCGCCCCATAAGTCTGACCAGCCTGGTCTGCAAGGCTATGGAAAGAATCATCATGGAACTCATAAATGGCGACATTGGGGATCTGCAGACCCTTGATCCCACCCAGTTCGGTTTTGTAAAAGGCAGATCCTGCCTCTTAAACCTGGTTGACTTCTTCGAGACAGTCACTAGTGCCATTGACGAGGGCAAGGCTGTCCACACTGCCTGCTTGGACTTGGCTAAAGCCTTTGACACAATACCACACTCTGGCATCATAGACAAGCTCAGCAGCCTAAATGTAAATCCATATGTCACAAGATGGGTAGCAAACTGGCTAAAAAACAGAACCCATAAGGTCAAAATTGCTGGAGCCATGTCAGACTCAAAACCAGTCACGAGTGGTGTCCCACAGGGCTCAGTCTTGGGACCACTCTTATTCGGCATTTACTTCTCAGATGTGAAAGCAAACATGGGAGGATTATGGCTGACAAAGTTTGCAGATGACTGCAAACTGGGTGCCATAGTTGATTCACCTGCTGACACACACATCCTACAGAAAGGTCTCACTGAAACGGACAACTGGTGTGGAATCATGGCCTCAAACTTAACGCCAAAAATGTATAGTCATCCCCTTTGGGAAAAACAAAGTACCCACAAATTATCACATAGACAATAACCCACTGAGTACGGAAGAAGTAATCAGAGACCTGGGGACTCAAGTCGATAGTGACCTCTCCTTTGACAACCATGTTGCCAAAGTGGTCAGAAAGACATTCTACCTTGCCCATCTCATCATGAAGGGATTCTCATCCAGATCAAAGGAGGTCATTGCACCTCTATATTCCTCCCTTGTCAGGCCCATGATTGAATATAATGCTCCATTTGGGATGTATCTCACCCGGCACATGCAACAACTGGAAAGACCCCAGAAGTACCTCACCAAGAGGATCATGGGTCTCAAACATGTGCCTTATCCAGCTAGATTAAAGAAACTCCAGCTCTATTCAGTAGCATACCGCCTGCTCAGAGGTGATTTGTGCCTAACATATAGGGCCATGTCCAACCAAGAACTGATGGACATGCTCCATCTCAAAAAATCCAAATCCACCAGAACCACGCGAGCTAAAGATTTCAACCTCTGCACAAATATGAATAAGACATGCTGGAGGGATAGATTCATAACACAGAGGTTACCCGTACTCTGGAACAAAATCCCAGTTCATGTGAGACAGAGCCCTTCATTGGCACTGTTCAAGAAAAATCTCGATGCATGGATGGGAGATCGTAAGTTTACCCCGGGAGTCACCTCAGTGTCACTACTAGACAGAGGTATAGTTTACTAAATAATGGGGTCCCACATGTGTCACTACTAGAGAGGCGCAACTATATAATACGGGGTGGCGTAAGCCACATCACTGTTGGCTAGGCTTGTAAATGCCCCAGGGCAGATAGCCTAGTACACTACTATGAAACTATGAAACTATGAGAAATAATAGAAGGATAAATTGTATTCCAGAGAAACAAGAAGAAGACAGCAGAATTATTTTTAACCTTAAGTCCTTAATCTACCTGAGGTTCTTCTTTTGGGATAGAAAGGACATATAAATCCTTGTCATATCCACCTGATAGTAAATCTGGTACCCCAATGTAGTCATTGTTTCCAGTCAAGATAAAGATTTGATACAAAGAATGCATGGGCAAGCCCTCCTATCAAAATAAGTGGCAGTCTAAAGGATTTAACAATAACTACTCAAATAAAGTGATTTCAAAATAATAGCTTGCCAACCATTAATTTAAATAAACAAAGAAAGCAGATGTAAAAATGCATCGTCTGTTTCTTGCCATAATTAAACCTTTTCTTCCTGAAAGTCAGAAGATATTTGATTCCCTCAAAGATGTGGTAGCCTACATAAAAAAAAATATATTGGAACAAATAGAAGATATGGACTGGTGCGCAATTTTACTTAAAAAGACAGGCAGGTAAAACTGTTTGGAAAACTAATGATAAAATTAAACAGCTGAAATACAAATTATTTAATTTTAGTTGCTTTCAACATGGACTTGTTTCTCCTTGAAAATCTGTAAGATTATTCCATTTAATTATTACAGTACATCATATTTATTTTGTTTACTTTATACTTATTTCCTGTTTTAACTCCTTTACCTTTCCTTGCCTTTTACTTGTACTACATCTAATGCCTGCTTTGTATCTATGAATGTTATCTTCTTGGTATTCACTTAGTGTATGTATACACACATATATATATATATATATATATATATATATATATGTTTGTGTGTGTGTGTGTGTGTTCTTGCCTATTATCACTTATATCTCATGTATTATAATTTTTTTTTTTTTTTGCTAGAAGTTTCTGGAGACATGTGGATCAGCTTAATGACATCAGATATGGGCAGTGTCAAAGGTCAAATAATTATAATAGAAGCAGGCAGTCTTCTCAAGTGTAAGAGCAAAAGTCTTAAAACATATATTTTCCTCACATTGAAAGGGTCAGTAATATATCAGCATTAAGAAATTTTAACTGATATCCACAGTAAACAGTACTAAATCATACTAATTCATCAAACGGACTATTTTTGAGTACAAAGTAACATATTTAACCATCCTGTAAGGCTCCTAGTTGAGGTTGTTTTCCAGCTGTTAGTACTGATTCCACATTTTATTCATTTGTTCAACATTATGAGAGGTAGTGGTCCACATTTTAGAGATGAAAGGTTGAGAGCCATGGAAGCAGGAAACATAAAATGTTATGCAAGCTTTGTGTACTGTGATTTTATATTTGCAATATCTATTTATTATTTCAAGTGTAAATGTATATTTGATTAAGTTATTTAATTGGTCTTTTACTTGCTTACATATTTCCTGTACTGAATTCTAATTCTAGTTATCAGGAGGTAAACTTGCCACAGCTTCTATATGTTTGTCTTTTCAGCTTTTCCCAGTTAGGGATCGCCACAGCGGAACTCTGGTCCACTAATGATTGGCAGTAGATTTTTTTTATTAAGGTGCCGAGTTGCCAGCCCGACGCCCAACCTTCAGCGAAGGCATGCCCATTCACGCATGTCTTTCGGAGGCCACTCGACCGTGGGTAGGACATGCAGACTCTACACAGAAGGCACTCCAGCCGTGAATCGAACAGGAGAACCTCTTGCTGTGAGGCAACAATGTTACCGCTGTACACGCAAGCTTGATGTACTGCCCCTTATTCTTCTAACTTTTCTGGTAAAATGGAGTAATATTTAAATAATTCATCCTGGTTTAGAGTTTTTTACCTTCACCCTGTTAATGAGTCTTGAACATAAGAAAGTGATCAGTGCAGTACATTACATACAGCATCAACACTGATTAGTTATGCAGAAAGCAATCTGTGCTATATTACTGATATTGCAGTTAGTGCTGCTTTATAATTTTCTTTTTTTAACATTTAAAAAATATGATTTTAAGACAAGCACAGCTTTTGATATATATACACACACTGCAGAAAAATGTACAGAGTAATTCGATGCCACAAACAAGCTTTGGAGAGTAAATAGAAGTGTAAAGATTAATTGAACAGCGGCAAACAATTACATGTGAAGAGTTAGGAACAGAGATCCAATTCAAATGGGACAGAAACTCAAAAGGAAAGGACAGTTGACAGTGGGAGACAAAAGAAGACTGGAATTTAAGAACTACGGACAATTTAAAAGAAAGATGAAACTCTGGGTGGGAATGTGAGTGACATAGCTAAAATGGGCGTTCTTTTGTTAGTTGTAGTTGGACCCGAATTTTAGACACTGGGATTGTCCCTTTAAAGAGCTTAACCCCCATATTTTCAACATGGGCTGTGTATGCCACATTGCAGATTTATGCATTAAATTGGGTGTAAAGGTAATGGCTGCACCTGCAGAGGAATTGATATCTGACATTTATTGTTGCTTTTTCAGCAGTGCACAGCATCAGCAGAAGTTTAAAGAGTTTGCATTTTTCATGGATATTGAACCTCTCAAAACTATCAGGTATGCCTCCACTGAATGGCTAAGTTTGTCAAAAGTCATCAAGAAATGCTTGTCTTGTAGCCAACCCTGAGATCCTACTTCATGTCCTATGAACAACATTCTGTAAAAGTGGAACTAATTGCTGACAGACTGCATCCATTACAGGGCACTAGCTCGTTTCTAAAATCATTTGCTTGCTAGAGTACTTTGTTTACCTTTTAGTGCAGTAGAAGTCACATGTTTACACAGAGGCAGGGTTTTCAGACAAGGTTGTTAGCATACCGCAGGTCAGATTTCACAAACGTCAGTGGGGGATGGTCATCTTGTCCTTTTGTATTTTCCTTCTCCCACCCCTAGGCCATTACATTAGTTGAATGACTGGTTTAGTCTCAGCCAGATATGCTATTTATAGGTTCATAGGTTCATAGGTAAGTACTAGGCTATCTGCCCATGGTCATTTATAAGCCTAGCCACAGAGTGATGGCTTTTGCCTCCCCATTAGATTAGTAACCTTTGCCTCTGTCAATAGGGCTCCTGAAGTGATCCCAGGGTAGAACTTATGATTACCCATCAACTCATCAAGATTTCTCTTGAAGAGGGTCAGAGAGGAGCTCTGTCGAATATGGATTGGGATTCTATTCCAGAGTGAGGGGAGTTGCTGGGACAGGAATCTATCCCTCCAGCATGTCCTGTTTATTGTTGTACATAGGTTCAAGTCGCTAGAACGAGTGATTCTGAGGGATCTCGTTTTTTTGAGGTGAAGCATGTCCATTAGTTCAGGGTTTGACACGGCCCTATAGGTCAGGCATAGGTCACCTCTGAGCAGACGGTAAGCGACTGAGAAGAGCTGGAGCTTTTTTAGTCGTGCTTCATGGGGTAATTGTTTAAGGCCCTTAATCCTCTTAGTGAGGTACTTCTGTGGTCTTTCTAGTTGTTGCAGGTGTCTAGTGAGGTACATCCCAAATGGGGCATTGTACTCTATTATGGGCCTAATGAGTGAGGAGTAAAGGGGCACAATCACATCCTTGGATCTGGATGAGAAACTCTTTGTGATCAGGTGTGCTACATAGAAGGATTTCCTGACAGTTTTGGCTAAGTGGTTATCAAAGGAGAGCATGGTATCTACTTGGGTACCCAGGTCCCTAATTACTTCTTTTGTACTTAGTGGATTCCTATCTGTGTGGTAGTTTGTAGGTACTTTGTTTTTCCCAAATGGGATTACTATGCATTTTTTTGGCATTTAGCTTAAGGCCGTGACTTTGACACCAGGTGTTTGTCTCTGTGAGACCCTTTTGCAGGATGTCTGTGGAAGCTGCAGAGTCAATTATTGCACCCAATTTACAGTCATCTGCGAACTTGGTTAGCCACAGTCTTTGCCTGTACTTCGGAAAAATATATACCGAACAGGAGGGTCCCAGGACTGAGCCCTGTGGGACTCCGCTTGTGACTGGTTTAGAGTCAGACATGGTGCCTGCCACTCTTACCGTGTGGGTTCTGTCTGAGAGCCAATTAGCAACCCATCTCGTGACATAGGGGTTAATATTTAAGCTGGTGAGTTTGTCTATGATTCCTGAGTGTGGGATGGTGTCGAACGCCTTAGCGAGGTCCAGATATGCTGTGTGGACCACCTTCCCTTCATCTATGGCCTTGGTGACTATTTCGAAGAAGTCAACCAAGTTCAGGAGGCAAGATCTGCCTTTAACAAAGCCGAACTGGCTGGAGTCTAGTGTCTGGAGGTTCCCAATGTCCCTGTTAATGAGCTCCATGATAATGCGTTCCATGGCTTTGCAGACCAAGCTAGTCAAGCTTATAGGGCGATAGTTCCCAGGGTCAGTTGTGGCACCACCTTTGTGGAGTGGTACGACTGTTGCTGTACACCATTCTTTGGGTACATAGCCTTTAGAGAGGCTGAGTTTGAATAGTGATTTGAGATGGGGAGGTTAGTTCATTTTGAAGCTCGTGTAAGACACAACCTGGGATAGCATCTAGTCCCATTGATGCTGTGTTTTTGGCCTTTGCAAGGGCTGTCTTTACTTGTGTGTCTGAGATATCTGGAGCACCACATTCTTCTGGGATGGGTGCTAGCCCCTTTGGTGGAGAGGGGGGTGGAGTTTGCACTGAATTTGTCAGCCAGGATGTTGGCAATGTCGGTTGGTTCAGTGCATTTATGGCCATTATGCACTAGCTCGGAGCATATCTGAGAGTTTGCCCCTAGACTCTTGACATAGTTAAAGAAGGCCTTGTGGTTATCCTTAGAGTCATTGGCTATTTTTCTTTCGAAGTTGGCCATGGATGATTTAATGAGGGAGCGCAGTTTTTTGCTGATGTTAATCAGAGATGCCTTCTTATTTTGGGATTTTGTTCTATCTTGCAGGAGTTTCCTCCTTCTGTTGTAAAGTTTATTTATGGCCGGGGTCCACCAGACTGGCTTCCTCTTTTTTGAGGAGTTGGTCTTGATTTTACTTGGGATGGCTCGGCCCATGCATTCTTGAAGGTGTTCATAGAATGCACTTGTAAAGGATTCTGCCGATGGGTCATCATTTTCCATTTGATTGGGAGCTTTGAAACTTCCCACCTCGGTCTTGAGGAGTGTGAAGTTGGCTTTAGAGAAGTGTTTTACCTTGATTTCCTTGACTGGGGGGGGGGGGTCGGGATGTGGATGTCCAGTGTGATTAGTTTGTGATCTGATCTTACCAGTGATGAGTTTACCTCAGGTGTGGAACATAGGTTCCCCATGTTGGTGATGACCAGGTCCAGTATGTTGTCACCTCTTGTGGGAGTGGTGACCAGCTGTTCAAGGGCGTTTGAGTTTATAAACTCAAGGAAGCATTGGGCTAGGGCGTTTGAGCTTGAGTAGTTTTCCCAGTCAATGTTTGGATAGTTGAAGTCACCCAGTTGCATGGTGTTGGGTAGACACTTTCTAATGTTCTCAGGAATGCTGCGTGAGGGTCCTGAGACAAGATGGGAGATCTGTAGCAAGCTATAAATTGAACAGTCAATTTACCCGCTGTCAATTGCACTTGGATGGTCTCAGATTCCACTTGCTGCGCTACTAACCTGGAGGTGTGGGTGTTCTTGATGAATATGGACACACCTCCTCCTTTTGTGTTTCGGTCCTGGTTTTGGGACCTAAAGATATGGTAGGAGTTATAGCCTGGTAGTGCTGGGGTGCTCTCTGCAGCCTTGAACCAGGTTTCTGTCACTGCACATACGTCGATTTCTTCCATACTAAGGAGAGCCTTGAGTGCGTGCATTTTGAGGTTTAGACTTCTGGCGTTGAGCAGCATTACCCTCAGATTTAGTCACACTCAGATCTGAAGCTTTTGCAGCAATGAAATTATATCTTTAGTATATGTTTTTTTTGTAAAACTTAGTGGAATGATTATCCCAGCCTAGGCAATTGTATTTTCTTTTATTTTGTTTCATGACTGTTGTTGGTACATGCTTTCACTGGTAATTATTTTTCATAATGTTACCAATTGCTTATTGGTGCATGTACTGATGCAGGCATACATTTATAAGATAGTTTCCCTCTTTTCACAGGATAGCATTGTTTGGACAGTTGCATCTTGGAAACAAACCCACTGAACTGTAAATGTCTTAAGATTCTAGAAGAATAAAATCATAACATTTCAATAAAAATGTGCCAGACAACTTTGAAATTGAATCATGTTACTGTACTAAAAGTATTTTCCCATTAGTTGACACCCTTCAGGAATTACACAGTGACTGTCTATATAATATTGATTCCATTTAACTGAATTTATTTTCTTTTTTTCCCCTGCACTGTGGTAAAATGTTTAAACCCTTCACTCTTTTCCTGAATATTTGACTGCAGTACAGTTACACTGGTTACCATTTCAAAGTTGAGGCAAATGTAGTCTCTGTATTTCCCTATATTTTCCTGTCTGTGTACATACGTATGTATGCAATATGTAATCTAATTTTCTATTCATGTGGTTATAAAACCACAGCCTTGCTATGTCTTACTGAATGGCTTGCAATTCAAGGCATTCTTGAATGTCTGCCAAATTTGTATATGTTGGATATGTGATAATGTATTTTATTAAAACTTTGTATGCAGTGCACATAATTGTTTTAGTGGTATACTTCACTGTTAATATCGGAATTTTTATAACTTTTCTCAAACTTGCCTCTTTTGTGACTCAGATGGTTGTGTTGATGAGACCACTTACCCCCTTATCAAGATGGAAATAGTAATTTAAATAAATGCATGTGTTGTGTCATTATGTGTTTATCATATCTATTGCTTTGGGTGTATCTTTGCCTTTATAGATCCACATATATTTGTATGTCTACACACACACACACAAGTATAAATTTAATCGAAAAAGAAGGAAATAATACACTCCAACACCAGGAATATAGTTAGCGCTTTCGTTTACTATTTTAGCAAACTTCTTCAGGCAACTGACAAATGAATTAATCACCATTTAAATAGACAATCATCATTATGACATCATAAATTAAATACTTAAATATAAGCCAACATTTAAAGAACTCAACAGACCATTCATTTTAGAAGTCAGAAATACAAATATACAAATACATAAAAATACAAATATAAAAATATTCAAACCATCATGCTCATAAAATATATGTATATATATTCATATAAATGCAAAAATAAATATGAATATAAAAATATTTATATACACATAAAGGAAAAGATCATCTCAGCAAAGCCCTCAATTTTAAAATACTTTTAAAAGAAATAGCTTCATTTAATCCTGGTTCCCTAACAGCATTCAGTTTTATTTGCCAAATCAGTTCTTTCTCATCCAGTTTTAGATCACTAGGACCTCCCCTTTCATTTTCATTAACTTTTTCTAAGACTAAGAAATTGAATTCATGTAAGGGGTAGGATTTAATGTGCCTAGCCAAGGCATTTTTCAAATCTAATCTGCCTATAGCATATATATGTTCATAAATCCTATTTTTCAAAGGCCTTTCAGTGCGACCGATATAAAAAGCTGGACAACAATTACATAATCCCAAATAAACAACTCCTTTAGTATTGCAATTATATTTTCCCTTAATAGGAAAGCAAAGGTTCCTTAGGGTAACTTGTTTTGTCACTTTTATATATTCACACCACTTGCATGACCCACATTTGGACATACCACAATGGGGGCCATACACTTTAGGTGGATTAAGAAGTTTGCTGAAATAGTAAACGAAAGCGCTAACTATATTTCTGGTGTTGGAGTGTATTATTTCCTTCTTTTTGGATTAAGTTTAATGTTTTTAGTTTGGTTCGTTTTCACACACACAAGTATATACATCCCTCTACGCAAAGTTGGATTGCCCACTGACACAAGCAATTATATGCCCATCAGCCTAACTAGCCTGATCTGAAAGTCCATGGAACTCATTATCATGGACATTATAAACATGGACATTGGCAACCTGATTTTGTCAAAGGGAGATCATGCCTGTTGAACTTGGTTGACTTCTTCAAAACAGTCACCAAAGCCATGGATGAGGGGACGACAGTACACAATGCTTTCCTTGACCTAGCCAAAGTATTTGACACTATTCTCCACTCGGGCATAATAAATAAACTCTCCCAGCTATGCATCAACCCGTATGTTACTAGATGGGTAGCTAACTGTCTCACTGATAGAGCCCACTCAGTCAAAATAGGGGAAGCCACCTCTAGTAGAAGACCCATAATGAGCGATGTACCTCATTGATCAGTCTTGGGGTCTCTACTGTTTGGGATATACTTTTCTGAGGTGCAATTCAAAACCAGTGGTCTGTAGCTGACCAAGTCTGCAGATGACTGTAAGCTGGGCACTGTCTTAAATTCCCCTACTGATGTGAACATCCTCCAAGAGGGCCTTACACAAACTAATGACTGGTGCCAGAAGCATGGCCTCAAACTGAATGCCAAGAAATGCATCATTATCCCCTTTGGGGAAAATGGCATCCCCACTAATTATCACATTAATAACAACATACTAAGCATGCAATCAGTCGTGAGGGACTTGGGCACCCAGGTTGATAGCAACCTGACTTTTGCCACCACATTGCCTCCATTGTACAGAAGGCTTTCTGTATGGCCCACCTCATAAATAAGGGCATTTCATCCAGGAACAAGGAGGTCATAACATCTCTGTACTCCTCCCTTATCAGACCCATTATCGAGTACAATGCCCCCTTCAGCTTCTATATGACAACCTGAAATATCTGTACTTTAAATTTGAGTTAATCAACTCACTTTATTAATGTATTTTCTCTTTTTTTCTGGAACTTTTAGACAATAACTGATTTTAGCAGACTCTTTATATGACTAGCTTTCATATTAATGAAGTTATTAAGGAGAAAACAAAGTATTTGATTAATATGGTATAGTATGTAACTACTATATTTTATTTTTATTTTTTTATTTAACATTTGCTGACTGGGAAAGTCTGACTATGACAGAGCCTATTTTCAGTACAGTCCCGGTGAGAAATGTTCCAGACGTATGTCTTTGGAATGTGGGAGGAAACCATAGTACCCATAGGAAACCCATGCAAACACAGGCAGGACTCCACACAGAAGGCAGTCAAAAATCGAACCAGATAAACTCTTGCTGTGAGGGGGACAGTGTTAACTGCTGCACCACTACACCTTACAAAACGTAATTTTTTTCTCATGACTTGGTTTAGCTATATTAGATTTAAACTGATTAACACTTTTGCTTGTCTATTTAGTTATACAATATATACATTTTCATTTTCTACCTTTTTTGCCTTCCCTAGTATATATGGGTGCTTTCTTTAGTTTCACACGTACATCTTTTTATGAGGTTCATGTACAGTGAAAAGATTACAGTTAATATACACACACATACACTCACTCACACCTAGGGCCAATTGAGAGCATCCAATCCACCTACAGCATGTCTTTGGGATGTGGAAGGAAACCAGAGCACCCAGAAGAAACCCATTTGGCCACATGGAGGACATGCAGACTCCGCACAGAAGGCATCCCAGCCAAGAATCGAACCGGAGAACCTCTTGCTGTGAGGTGGCAATGCTAACCACTGCACTACTGTGGCCACCCAAAAAGAAGTAACATTTATAAACATGTTTACTCCTTGCATTAACTTTGTTTTCTTTTGTTGCCTGCTTGGGTCAGATTGTTTTTTTGTCACTTATCTTGTGTTTTTATAACCATAGCTTCTGTTTTTTTTTGTCACTTATCTTGTGTTTTTATAACCACAGCTTCTGTTTTTTTTTTGTCACTTATCTTGTGTTTTTTATAACCATCGCTTCCTTTTTCCCTTTAAGTTATTTTCATACTGCTTATTTTTCCAGTTTTGGTACTGGTGTGTCACTAGACGACAAATATAATTTCGATGGTGTTTATATTCAGGCTAGGAACTACATGATCCATAGGGAAGAAGGAGATTTTATATAATATAGTTTTCAGCAGTCTTTCTAGTAGTATAGTTTTGTGTCTACATCTGTTATAATAGTCTTAAAATCAATATTATGTGTCTTAATGGTGCATGGCATTTAAATTTGTTGTTTTTATTGACTTATGTGAAGATGAAATGGTTCTCATAAATTTCACATTTCTTACAATTATAAAATTACCTCTCTCTTAATGTAAATGAACTCAACAGAGGTGACAAGAGGAGTAGCCTGTTGAAATGTCCTGAGTTACATAATATTCATGTTGCCTTCTTACAGTAAGCTTGCCTCTTGCAGAATGATAGACAGGTTAAATACATGAGAGAACCCAGTTTTATTTCCTTCATATTTTAAAGAAAAGAGAAGAAGCACTGAAATTCTATGCAGAAATGCCATTATTGTGCCTAAGGTTATCGAACCATTTTCTGATGACAAAGGTATGTGGTGTATTCTTGATATTAAATATCAAAAAAAGATATTTGTTTGCTTTGACTAAAGTATTGGATCCCTGGAATTAGACCCAAGATTAAAAAAAAACAAACACTTAGGTCACCTTACTTCACTATTGTAGGGTAATATTATATTAACTGGTGATGCTAATCACATTCTTAATGCTCTAGTTTAATTTAAGTGCTAATAATAAACCTAGGATCTCTGCATCAGCTAAAGTCCTTTCTAACTTTAGCAATATAATTAATCTTATTGATGTTAGTGAATTCAGTGAACTAAACTCTTTAAACTCTTTAGTTTTTACCCATTCTTCCTGTTGGTTTGGGACTCAATCAGTAACTGGTAGGATTTACATTTCCAGTGATTTAGTATCCAAGCTAGAACATGTTAAAATAATTACTTGCCATATCTCAGGCCACAGTACTATTATGTTCTTGCTTGTATTTAATCAATGGAAACATATTTCTTTTAACAGGTTTCTAGCTTATATTACAAATGTAAAGGCCTTTAAGGAATGGTTCTTTTTGGAAATTCAGCAATTTCTTGAATGAACTTATAATGGAGAGGTATGAGCGGTAATATGAAGTTCAGTGATACATATTTGAAAGGATATCAACATGGTATTATAATAAAAGAAAATAACGAGTTAAATTGTTAATTGATTTACAAGACAAAATTGATAAATTAAAAATACAAAAAGCAAACGAGTTTTTATTAGAAATGAAATTGCAGAAAATCTTACAACATAAGGTCTCTGCTGGATTGGAAAAAAGTTAAATTATATTATTATTTTAATGCCTAGGACTTTACATAGGTTACCACTCCAGTTGGGAAAGTAAACTAAAAATAATCATATCAGTTCCATTTCTCGTCCAGGAAGTAGTAGAACGTTTGCTGATGTAAAGGACAGTTTGCTGTGTTTTAAAATGTATTATGAAATAATGAATACTATGAATAATAATTTAGGGAATGACTTCCTTAACTAATAGTATTCATAAACAATTATTGTTGGAACAGATTAAGAAATTAAACTACATCATCACTTTGGTAAAAACTAAAGGTGATATAAAAAAAATAAAGGATAATAAAGCCCTTGTGAATGATGGGATTATTTCTGAATTATATAAACTGTTAACCCAAGAGGACTTATCTTTAATTCATGAAGTATTTATGGAAGTCAAAAATACCTTGCATATTACTCCCGTCAAGGAAATATACATTGATTTCTCTACTACTAAAACAGGATAAGGACCCATTTCTCTGTTCCTTTTTTTAGACCTAAATCTTTCTTAAATGTTTTATGTCTATTTAAATAGATTAGAAACAATTCTTCATACAGTCATACAAAATGATCATGCTGGTTTCATTTTATATAGATAAGCTCAGAACATTAAACAAATTATTACTTTTAGTATGCCATTAGTAATAAATAAATAGCCATAATTAGTCTAGATATAGCTAAAGCCTTTGGTTCAAATGAAGTTCTTATTTAGCTAAAATTCTAGAAATGTATAACTTTTCCAGTGATTTAATTTCTCTTATAATTCAGGAAGCTCAATAAAAACATGTGCAATCCATGCAAATCCAACTCTGAGAAACAAATAATAAATGACATGGCCTCCAACACACAAGACCAACCAGAATGAACCAGAATGAAGGATATTTATTGAAAATGAAAATACAGTTAAGCGCTTTCATCCATCAGCTTGGACTTCTTCAGAAGTCAAAACAATTAAGAACAAACCCTCCTTTTAAATCTTTCATTATGCAGATTAACAAACCAATTATCAAAGTCAAACCCCATTTAAAGGGACAGTTTAAAAAAAAAACATGTCATTTGTAAAATGTGTAGTAGAATTTTAAAATATGCATATTAATTAAAATAACATTGACCAAATAACCTAAAATCTACACATTTAAACCTTCCACAATGACTGTTTTTTTTATTTATTTTTGTTTATTTATTTATATAACTATAATTTAACTGCTCTCATACCTAGTACTGATTTACCAAAAACACACCTCTCTGGAGCAACATAAAATTTCAAAGTTAACCACTGGTCAGGAACATGAAGTTCAAAAAACGTTTCTGCTTTAATCCACAAACTTAAAATACAATAAAAAGTTGTTTTTAATCCACAGACTCAAAAATCAGTAAATGCTTTCATCCAACTTGGACTTCCTCAGACTGAATAATATAGTAAAATACTACTAGCTTAAAATACTACTAAAACAAACACATGACCATTTACTTATGATGTAACTTTCTCTTTTTTAAATATGCAACAAAATCAGACCTATCATTCATTCCAGGTGGATAGCATGCATTCAGCTTAACTTGCCAAATATATTCCTTCCACCCGAGCTCATCTTCAGCATCAAATCTGTTGTGCACATTTATCACTTCATCTAACACAATAAACTTGAAATTCACATAACAACTTGCATTATTTTTATAATGTCTACCAAAAGCATTTTTTTCATCTTTCACAGATACTGCATATTATGCTCATAAATGCGTCTGTTTAATTCTCTAGTTGTCCTCCCCACATAAGTTACATCATAAGTAAATGGTCATGTGTTTGTTTTAGTAGTATTTTAAGCTAGTAGTATTTTACTATATTATTCAGTCTGAGGAAGTCCGAGTTGGATGAAAGCACTTACTGATTTTTGAGTCTGTGGATTAAAAGCAACTTTTTATTGTATTTTAAGTCTGTGGATTAAAGCAGAAAAGTTTTTTGAACTTCGTGTTCCTGACCTGTGGTTTACTTTGAAATTAGTACTGAGTTAACTGAAACATAATCATTGAAACCTGGTCTAAATGTAGCGTCTAATTTTTATTGCCACAAAAGTTCCCTATATTACAACATGTTCTCCCATGCTCCCCTCTAGCATCTCGATGAACAACCTCTAATATCCCAAAAACAAACTTTGTAAAACCCTCACATACACAAGCATGTCTATATAATACGTTGTTAATATTGGCCTTTCTTATATCATATAGTTGTTCATATATCCACTTGGAAAACCTTCTCTTGGTTTTTCCTACATAAAAAGAGAAACAATGATCACAAAGGCCAGATAAACTTGTCCTACTGAAGTACAATCTCCTTTTTTTAAATACAATTTAAAGGATCCGCCACATAATGCAAGCACTCAGGTCACTACAAAGCAAGTACAAGTATGACTCCATCATTGTCCATGCTGGTGTGAATGACCTGAGACGTACCTCCCTGGACTACATGAAAAGAGACATAGAGGAGCTCTCTGGCCATGTAGCCCAGGCTGGTATGACCCTGACCTTGAGTAGCATCTTGCCCTCACCAAGAATAATGCCACAGTATAAATACAAAATTATCAGTTTCAACAATTGGCTAAAGTATTGGTGTCATTCAAAGGAGATCCAGTGTCTGTCAGCCTGGGATGACATGCTCGACAAGCCACATTGCTTCGCTAGGGACGGCTTGCACCTGTCACCCTTAGGCTTTCATATACTGGCCAAGGCTCTTGCCATCCCCATAATGCCTTTTTTAGGCAAGGCTCAAAGGACAAACCCACCTCCATAGACAACCCAAGGATAAAAAACTAAAGGTAATGCTACTCAATGCCAGAAATCTAAACCTCAAGATGCACGCATTCGAGGCTCTCCTCAGTATGGAGAAAATCGATGCCTGTGCAGTAACAGAAACCTGGTTCAAGGCTCCTGAGAGCACCCCAGCACTACAAGGTTATAACTCATGCCATGCATTTCTGCCCCTAAATTCGGACCGAAGCACAAAAGGAGGGGGAGTATCTATATTCATCAAAGATACCTGCACCTCCAGGTTAGGGGCTCTGCACGAAGCATCAGAAACTATCCATGTGCAACTAACAGCGGGCAAAACTGACTTTCAGTTTGTAGCCTGCTACAGAACACCCTCCCTATTACAGGAACCTCACTTGGCATTCATGAGAACACTGGAAAATATGAAGGTCTCTCCAAACACTGTGTTATTGGGTGACTTCAACTACCCAAACATTGACTGAGAAAACTACTCAAGCTCAAACACCCTCGCTCAACGGTTCCTTGAATTTATAAACTCTAACACAATGGAACAACTGGTCACCACTACCACAAGAGGGAACAACATATTGGACCTGGTCATCACCAACATGGGGACTCTCTGCTCCACACCAGAGGTAAACCCCTCATTGGTAAGATCAGACCATAAACAAATTTCCCTGGACATCCATATCCCGTCCCCACCCCAGCCAAGGAAATCACTGTAAAGAATTTCTCAAAAGCCAACTTAGCACTTCTCAAGACTGAGGTGGAATCCTTCAAAGCCCCCGGGCCAGAGGATAATACAGCCCAATCAGCAGAATCCTTTACAAATGCATTCTATGAGCACCTGCAGGAATGCATGGATCGTGCTAAAGATAATCACAAGGCCTTCTTTAGTTATGTGAGGAATATGGGTGGAAACTCCCAGATATGCTCTGAATTGTTGCATAACGGTACAAAATATACCGAACCTACAGACATAACCAACATCCTGGCAGACAGATTCAGTGCAAACTTCTCCCCCCCCTTCCCCCCCAAAGGAGCAAATGCTTATCCCAACTGAATGTAACCTTCCTGACATCACAGATGCACAGGTGAAAGCTGCCCTCTCCAAAGCAAAAAACACAGCATCTATGGGACTGGACGGTGTCCCAGGCTGTGTTTTACATGAGCTCCAAGAAGAACTGAACCCTCACATTAAGTCACTGTTCAAACTTAGCCTTACTACAGGATATGTACCCAAAGAATGGCGTACAGCTACAGTGGTCCCACTCCACAAAGGTGGTGCCAGAATGGACCCCGGGAACTATCGCCCCATAAGCCTGACTAGTCTGGTCTGTAAAGCTTTGGAGCGTATTATCATGGAACTCATAAAGACATTGGGAGCCTCCAGACACTGGACCCTACCCAATTCGGCTTTGTTAAGGGCGGATCTTGCCTCTTAAACCTAGTTGATTTCTTTGAAACAGTTACCAAAGCCATAGATGAGGGCAAGGTAGTCCACACAACCTATCTGGACCTCGCAAAAGCCTTCGATACAATACCCCACTCGGGCATCATAAATAAGCTTACCAGCTTAAATAACCCCTATATCACAAGATGGGTTGCAAACTGGCTCAGAGATAGAACCCACATGGTCAGAATTGCAGGTGCCATGTCCGAATCCTAACCAGTTACAAGTGGTGTCCCACAGGGCTCAGTTCTGGGACCCCTCTTGTTCGGTATATACTTCTCTGTGGTTCAGGCTAACACGGGGGGATTATGGCTGACAAAGTTCGCAGATGACTGCAAACTGGGGGCCATAATCAAACCTCCAGCTGACACAAGCATCCTCCAAAAGGGTCTCACAGAGATGGATGCTTGGTGCCAAAGCCACGGTCTCAAGCTAAATGCTAAAAAGTGCATAGTCATCCCCTTTGGGGAAAACAAGGTGCCCACAAATTACCACATAGGTGCTAATCCATTAAGTACGGAAGAAGTAATTAGAGATTTGGGGACCAACGTAGATAGTAATCTCTCCTTTGATAATCACGTTGCCAAAGTCGTTAGAAAGACCTTCTATATAGCCCAACTTATCACGAAAGGGTTCGCTTCTAGATCAAGAGAGGTCATTGTGCCCCTCTACTTGTCACTGATCAGACCCATAATTGAATGCAATGCCCCTTTTGGGATGTACCTTACCAGACACCTGCAGCAAATTGAGAGACCCCAAAAGTACCTCACCAAGAGGATCATGGGCTACAAACAGATGTCCTATGCAGCTCTACTGAAGAAACTCCAGCTCTACTCAGTTGCTTACCGCCTACTCAGAGGCGATCTATGCCTGATGTACAAAGCCATGTCAAACCCAGAATTAATGGACATGCTCCACCTCAAAAAATCAAAGTCCTTTAGAGTTTCACGCTCCAGGGACTTAAACCTCAGCACAAAAATAAATAGGACATGCTGGAGGGACAGATTCATTTCCCAGAGGCTCCCCTGACTCTGGAATAGAATCCCAATTTATGTTAGACATAGCCCCTCGCTGACCCTCTTGAAGCGAAATCTGGACGCGTGGATGGGAAATCGCAAATTCACCCCTGGGATCTCTTCTGTGTCCCTGCTAGACAGAGGCACAGTAAACTAATCTTAAAAGGGTACCTTCTGTGACCTACTTTATGGAGACACAGTAGGCTAATCTAATAGGGAGGCAGAAGCCACATACACTCTGACTAGGCTTATAAATGCCCTAGGGCAGATAGCCTAGTATCTACCTATGAACCTATGAACAATAGTTGTCTCTAATGCATTTTTTAATGTCACTGCCTCCCTGTCAATAATACACTTGCTGAAGTTACACCTCCACATTTTTTGGCCCATGTTTTGGCACCAAACTCCCTTATTCCTATGTATCTTGTGCATAAACATCAGTTTATCACCCAAGTATTGGAACAAATCCATATCTGTCTTTAAAATGGCACAATTTTGATAAATAATATTTTTTACCTTCTTACCAGTCATATGTTATTGCCATTGATTGTTGGAAATTCCCTGTTTACCTTCCATTCTTTGCCCTATTCCTTTTAACAAGTCTGGTTTCCCCAAAATGCAGCCAAATTTTGAACCCCTGTTCTCCATCACTTCCTTCAATATTGATTTTATCAAATGTACTGGATACCCCCTAGCTAATAACATCAAAGGCATGATGTTTATTTCCTTCATGAACAAATCATTATCAGAACTCATCCTAGCAGCTCTGATAAACTGGCCTTTTACCAATGTTTCTTGCAATACATGGGGTAGAAGCTATTAAAATAGAGATAACTGTTTGAAAATGTTTTTTTTATATATATACTAGATTTTAAAATTCCTTCTTCCCACTCAAGTTGAACATCTAAATAGTATATTACCCTCTCGTGGTAGTTATAAGTAAATTTCAAAAACCCAGTAGTGCTACCCAACTAGTTCAAAAATTCATCATTTTCAGAAAGACTCCCTTTCCAAACAAAAAAACATATCATCTAAAAATCTACCATAAAAGGATCATTGTGAAGCATATTTTGAGCTCAACACAAACTTTTTCTCCCAATACGACATAATCAGGTTAGCAAAGATTGGGGCGCAAACTGCCCCCATTGCTACTCCACTAACCTGCCTGTAGAACTCTCCTTCAAAGCATAAAATGTTGTTCTTTAATACTAATTCCAATAAGTCAACCAGGAAACAAATCTTGTTCCCATCAAACTGTTGGCTTTCTACAAGCAGATCCTACAAAAACTCTAACCCAGTCTCATGCGAGATACAGGAAAATAGGTCAATCATGTCAGTTGTCAAAAAACATGCCTGCTCCCTTAATGTCTCATTGCTAATTATGGTGAATAAATCCTAAGAATCTCTCAAAATGTGGGGGTACCGGTTTAACAATAACTTCAATTTCCTATCAATGTACACTGCCAGGGGGTATGTTTTGGCTCCCTGAACCGCAAAGATTAACCTATATTGAGATCCAAAACATTTTTGTAAACCTTGGGAATATCAAATGCTGTAGGAAATAAAGGATTCTTATTCATCAAGAATTTGTATATACCTGCAGAGATTGTACTATGTAAAAGAGCCTCTTCCAAAAAGAAATCAGTTTTTCTATAGGCTATGTTAATCTCATTCTTGGATGCTACTGCATAAAGATTGCTGTCCATAAGCATATCAAACATTTTATTAACATAATCCATCTGCATAGCCAACATAATTCCCCCACCCTTGTCAGTCTTCATAACCCTAATGTGCCTATCTCCTGACAATTCTCTTAATAAAGAGCTTTCCTCAGTTGTTAGGTTGTGAAAAAACAAATTATTTGTTCCTTGTAATGCATACAGATCCTTTTTGCATGCTCTTTCAAAAATTGGTAACACTTTATCTAGTGGGAGGTTAAATATACTTTTTCTCCTAAACATTTTCCCAGCTATCCCATTAATGTTATTATTTAAAAAAGATAGATTCAATTTCCTAGTGAATAATTTTAAACCTAATATTATCTCAGCAATGTTTCCTCTGTCTTGGGACAAATTTAAATCCATTTTCAAACAAATTAAAATAGGGAGCACTAATCTCCTTGTCAGTAGAGTTGAAAATGTGAAAGACATGTACAAGCATCCTCCCATCAAACTTAACTTCAATAGCATGATTTGAGCAAGTCTCAACAGAAAAGCTGTGAATAGAATCTATGTGAATGTCCGATCCCTCCCTTTGTGGTAACTCCTGCCCCCCCCCCCCGTTCCATTCTGTGTCACATACTTATTTTGACTCCTCCCCTTTGATTTCTTATTCTTTCAGATCTCCTGAGGTCAGGGTAGGCATAACTGCCCTCCTGTCATACCCCTAAAGGGGGTTCCCCAACTTCATTGTCCTGACCATTTCCTCCTAGCTGTGGATGTTGACTATGTTCTCCCTCACTACCATTGCCAACATTCTGTTCCAAACCTATATTACCAAAGGGTATGTCTTCGCTTCTCAGAACTCTTTGCATCCCTTGACAATTTTTTTTCTCTTTCCTCTGAACAACTTGGACAACATGTTTGTTCACAAACCCAAAAACATTTTCAAAATAATTTTCATATTCAGAGAATAATAAATCCTGAGTAATGGCTTGCTCTAAAAATGTGACATCCTTCATCAAAACTTTGTCCTGTGTGTTGGAGGCCATGTAATTTATTATTTGTTTCCCTTATAATTAATTTATATCAAGGCTCTTTTTCTAATGTCAAACTAGGTTATTCAATAGCATGATTTGAGCAAGTCTCAACAGAAAAGCTGTGAATAGAATCTATGTGAATGTCCGATCCCTCCCTTTGTGGTAACTCCTGCCCCCCCGTTCCATTCTGTGTCACATACTTATTTTGACTCCTCCCCTTTGATTTCTTATCCTTTCAGATCTCCTGAGGTCAGGGTAGGCATAACTGCCCTCCTGTCATACCCCTAAAGGGGGTTCCCCAACTTCATTGTCCTGATCATTTCCTCCTAGCTGTGGATGTTGACTATGTTCTCCCTCACTACCATTGCCAACATTCTGTTCCAAACCTATATTACCAAAGGGTATGTCTTTGCTTCTCAGAACTCTTTGCATCCCTTGACAATTTTTTTTCTCTTTCCTCTGAACAACTTGGACAACATGTTTGTTCACAAACCCAAAAACATTTTCAAAATAATTTTCATATTCAGAGAATAATAAATCCTGAGTAATGGCTTGCTCTAAAAATGTGACATCCTTCATCAAAACTTTGTCCTGTGTGTTGGAGGCCATGTAATTTATTATTTGTTTCCCTTATAATTAATTTATATCAAGGCTCTTTTTCTAATGTCAAACTAGGTTATTCAATAGCATGATTTGAGCAAGTCTCAACAGAAAAGCTGTGAATAGAATCTATGTGAATGTCCGATCCCTCCCTTTGTGGTAACTCCTGCCCCCCCGTTCCATTCTGTGTCACGTACTTATTTTGACTCCTCCCCTTTGATTTCTTATCCTTTCAGATCTCCTGAGGTCAGGGTAGGCATAACTGCCCTCCTGTCATACCCCTAAAGGGGGTTCCCCAACTTCATTGTCCTGATCATTTCCTCCTAGCTGTGGATGTTGACTATGTTCTCCCTCACTACCATTGCCAACATTCTGTTCCAAACCTATATTACCAAAGGGTATGTCTTCGCTTCTCAGAACTCTTTGCATCCCTTGACAATTTTTTTTCTCTTTCCTCTGAACAACTTGGACAACATGTTTGTTCACAAACCCAAAAACATTTTCAAAATAATTTTCATATTCAGAGAATAATAAATCCTGAGTAATGGCTTGCTCTAAAAATGTGACATCCTTCATCAAAACTTTGTCCTGTGTGTTGGAGGCCATGTAATTTATTATTTGTTTCCCTTATAATTAATTTATATCAAGGCTCTTCTTCTAATGTCAAACTAGGTTATTTTATTTCACAAACTATTAAAGTCACTAAAGGTACAAAACAGGGTTGTCCTCTTTCCCTATTCTTATTTGCTTTAGTTGTACAACCTTTATGTAACTATATTAAAATGAATAATCATATAACAGGGCTCAAAGTTAACGACCTTTACTCAACTAAGATTCAACCATTTGTAGAGGATATTTTTTTAACCATAAGTAATACTGCATCTATTTTAATCAATATTAAAAAAACTTATTTTGAAAATGTATTTAAAATATAATCAAACCAAAACACCTTACTAATTAACAAATAAATACATATTTGATGAATGATAAGGAATTCAGTGGGAATAAAGCAATTAAATTACTTAAGAATAGCTCTCACAGGTAATTTCAATGATATTATAAGCATTCATTTTGTTTTTGTTTTGAATAATATTAGAACTTTAATAAGTAAACAGAATAAATGTTTTTACTATGGCAGAAAGTTTAGCTTTGATTAAAATTGTTAAATTAACCAAAATGCAGACCATTTCTTTACCCCCTTTAAAACATCACATTAAGCAATTTAATAATGTTTATCTGGGATTTTTATGGCACTCTAGTAAACCTAGACTAGCCTTAAGTCATCGTATCAAAGGATAAAAAAATGGAGATGTTTGTTTTCCTGATATTGATTTGCATGCATTTGCCTCAGTTATTAAATTGTTGTTTTTTGGTTAGATTCCACTTATTCAGCCATTTGAAAAAAAAAAAAAACTTCATAAATCAGTTTGGCTAAGTTATGAGAACAATGTTATTTTGTTTCTTTCCCAAATTTTAAATAACAATATGAAATTAATGTTATTTTTTAATCAAACCTTTTAATAATCCAGTAATATCTTAAATTATTAGAAATAGTTCTTATGTGTAATCTCAGTGATGTAATAATAATAATTCATTATGATTCAATTTTGGATAATATTAGAACACTAATAAATAAGTGGAATAAAATATTTTTTACTAATGTAGAAAAACTGTCTTTGAGTAAAATTGTTATATTAACCAAAATACTGTATATTATACAAACCATTTATTTCTCTCCTTTAAATCATCACAATTAGCAATTTAATAATGTTTGTCTGAGATGCCTGTGATATTGTGATAAACCTAGAATAGCATTAAGTTAGCATACCAGAGAATGGAAGAATAGAGTTATTGGCAGTCAAAATTTTGTTTAGAAATGCTTGACATTAACGGATACTTTTCTCCATTTTCCTATAACTTTAACATCTTATTGTATGGATAGTTTTCATTTACAGAAGATGCTGAGTTTCATAATAGAGACTTATTTTATTGGACGAGGTTCTCAAAAGAAATTGAAGTATTAAATATAGAGTTAGTGTGTCAGTGTGACCTAGACATGAATAACTGGATTATTATACAGAACTGTACAGAATATTTATTAAAGAAGACAGTGTTAATGTTGGATACTTCTAAGCAAGTATAGACTCCCATAATCATTTTTAACAATCGTGAAGTTAATATTAATAACAAACAATCCTATCTCTATCATTTTTAAATTACTGAAAATATAAATGATGTGTACTGTACATGCTCTTCAGATAAGTAACTCTTCATTGACCTCAGTTGATAAAATATAATTCTATCATACTCACATAAAATTGCCTCTTCATTATCTTAATAAAATTTTCATGAAATTCTTACATAGATAACTTTTTATACCCCATAAAATTGAAATTATTTTAAAAAAGGAAAATATTGGTTGCTAGAGATGTAAATCTCCAACCAAAGTCAATTGGCAACATATGGTGTTTAATTATAAAGTAAGTTTCCTTTTTTTGTGAACAAGTTCAAGCTTTTATGTAGTCTTTATGGTCAAAACATTTCTTATCTAATCTATTAGCTCTCTCACTTCTCCAGTTTCAAGGTATGTACCAAGATTATAGTATCCTCTCTCTTTGAGTCTGTTAACTATCGCCAGAACATTGATTGCAAAACATTTTTAAAGTGAGTGAACTCTTTCATTTGATGAATATATAACTATCACCACTGCTGTTTGTCACAATCAATTGGCAAATATTAAATTAAGAATGAGTATATTTCCTTCTGAACTAAAATGTTAGACAACTTATATTCTTTATTAGATAAATACTAGTTAGTATTTTACAATTACTATAATGTACCATGTACTATAAGACAGTTTACTGCCTTGTTATTCATATGCCTGTATATAGTTAATATGTTGATTTTTTTGTATTTGTTGTAATTTAACTTTTAATAATTATTTTAAAATATGTAGTCGATAACTGAGATAATGTTAATTTGGTTTCTACTGAACTAGTGTCAGGTAATTAGCAACATTATTCCTGAAATAGTTCTAGCAACAGTACAGTTTTACCTCTGATACTGCTTTCAGCAACATAGTAATATTACTTAAACATGCTTACACTATAGTCAACAGAACAACAGTGATAATTTCAAAGAAGTAGCCAGATGAAGTATATGAAGTATAGTCAGTAGTTAATAAGTTAAAAAGGAGACAATTTTCAATGCATGTCATAAGGCAATAGTAAACCCAATTACAATAGCAAAGCTAAGCCGAGGAAGTAAATTTTGTAATTTATATCATATAAAACAAGGATGTTAGGGTGCCTTTTCTGTTGTAGACTAGGTTCTCATTCCATTTGCCCAGTGGTAGTAACACTGCTTCATATTGCTGCACAGGGCACAGTAATGCACCAGACTGAGCAAACATCTTGGTATTTTAAAGTACGTAAAGTTTCACACTCACTGAGGATGAACAATCAAAATCCAGACAATGTCCCCACAGAAGATGAGCAATTAAAAACAGGCATTCTAATCCCTGGAGCCGAAGTACAAGCAAGCAGTCATGTGGAAGCTTCTTCTGTCATAAAGAGTCTGGACTACTGCAGACCCACTCCTAGAAAGCTGATGTAATCCTTGTAGTACACTGAATCAGTAAGAACACTGCTGGAAAAGGGCTTTTTTGTCTACTCCTTCTTCTCTATAGTTTTCTGTTGTTTTTCCCAGAGTATGCAATAAGAGTGATGTTAGCAGCCTAGCACTAGGGGACCATGTGTACTGTATGTGCATTAGACATATTCCTGTACACTACACAATAGGGAGGGTACAGGGGGTCACAGCCATCATCCTCATTTGCTGATGTCACAAGAGTCACCAATGTCCATGGCTGATTTCACAACCTGTTTGAGAGTCATGTCTGCAGAGGAGGAGTAGCTGGAGATATTTTGGCAAGGAGCATTCTATATTATATACAATCCTCCAATGACAAGGAGGGGGTGGCACTAAAGGACTGTGACTGGAAAGTGTTGCAATTGTAAAGTGTGACTGGGTAGGGGCACCAATAGTTGAGCATTATCTGAGGTTATTGTGGTAGCTTGTTGTAGCAGGATTACTGGCCTCTTTTGACAAAGATGTTTTGCTACTGAAGGACTAGGACCTGTATAAACACCACTGAAATGGCATATCACCCCTAGAGGCAAGCAAACATCACCACCAGCAATATGGGGTAAGATAGCCTAGACCTGAGGGATCAGACTGTGTATCCTGTGATGGCCTCACAATACATCCACCCCATGTATTTACCTCATCCAATGACAGACAGCTCTGCTGGTCAAGGCAGTTATGAATTCATTTTTTATCTTCTATGTGGAAAAGAATAGGGCAGCAGTGTGTAACATCATAGCCCTCATGAGACCTTGAATGGCATCACCATTGGAATCAAATGTGTCATTAAGGCATTGGCAGTGCCACTTGACTTTTTCTCGATGATCATCCCACACTTCTTTTAAATAAGCCATAGTGCTACCCACATAAAAGCTGGCTATTACAGGTAACAGTGCCAGGAACCTCTGCTAGGCTACCATAAGGTGGGTATGCCCACATCATTACAGAATGAACCTCTGCTTTGAGTCATGGGAGAGTCCATGTTCCAACAGGGCTGTTTAGTGCTCAGGCTGAACAGCATCTAGATTACATGTGGTTCAGAACATAACTTCACCCTGAACGATGAGTGGAGAGCCAGGCAGAAGGGAGACAGAAAGTGACTGTGAGCTTTCTGGCAGCGAATCGATATGTGTCTCATTTTCAAACCCTGCATAGATACAGATGTTGCCCTGTTGTCCTGACCCAACATGTGAGGATGTCATTATAGCCGTGGTCTGTCCTGTAAATATACAAGACAGAACAGGGTGAATCTGATTACGCCTTCTACGTATGAGGATCTGTGTTATGCATGCAAAGTGTAGTAGACACTATGCAGATGCAGAGCAGGCACATACCTCTGCTACCATTCCTGTTTACCTGCATACCTGACAAATTTATGGGAAACATATACAGTGGCATTTGTGTCCTGCCAAAACACTATATAAGCATGGGACATGGTTACTAAAGTAGTGCACCCCCCTCTGAGACATGTGAGGGTGGGCCACTCCTGGTATCTATGTCCACTCCTCAAGGTATGATACCTGTTCTTCATCATCTCATTGTAGGGAGCAGGGATACTATGAACTAAGCCGTGCTCTTTCTTGTAGGTCCAACTGATGATGTTAGTAGCATGTCTTTGGCAGTGATGTGTTGTGCAGTTCAGCCCACTGACAGCATTGATGTCATGAACCATTGTCTCAGAGTTGTGATCTTGTAGAGGCTAGTAAGTATCCCTTTCCATAACAGGCTGTGTCCATATTTCTTTAATGACAGCAGAAATATGTCATTTTTATTTCAGCTGAAGGTGAGCATCCTCTGTCATCCTCTCTTTCCCTCTGTCTCTCTCTTTTTTTCTGGTGGACAGATGAACACATATTGAAACAAGACACATAACTGTGAGCTACTGACTACTAGTGATATTGGGCTACCATGTACTCACAGTGGGTTGCCATAGATATGCACTTCAGTACAAGTGTGGACAGGGATAGGAATACAATAGGTTCCAGAAATACACAATGCTATGGACAGTGGTGTACTCCACTAATACATAGGCCACAAGTAAGGTTGGATATATGCATGTATGTTCAGATGGTCTGGCTGTCATACAGATGGCCATAGCAGTATACAGTTGAAGTGATGCTGTGGTTACATCTGAGGAGCCACAACAATTGTCTACACATCATAGTCTCAAAACACATGTGTATAGAACATTCAAGGTAATATAAGCATAGATGTCCTCATTATGGGTTGTCTTCCCATCACGTACAGTTGCAGCCATGTGGCTACATATCTAATGTATAGGTTATATGCAGGTACACATTTATGGAAGACAATATTATGAGCTATAAGCAGCTACATGTTACACAAAAAGAATATTATAGATTAATATATGTACCCTTACTTGGTTCCAAAGCAAGAGATAACTTGTACATCACACCAGAGATATACATGATACCACAGTGCTGCAAGACATTGTATAACATCTCAGGGTTGTGTCTTTTGATAACTCTGCTTCAGTAGTATCAGAAATGTCCTTAAAAATGCTGGCTGTATGGGTGCTGCTGATGTTCCTCCTCCTTTATTGGTGCACAAACTGGTATTTAAAATGGTGGACTGTCAACTTAAGCTGCAGATAGATAGCAGTTTTTGTGGCAAGTATGTAAATGAGGCTAAGTTCCACAAACACAAATACACTGGTAGCAGAACATAATGTGGAGCAAAGGTGCACAGTATGCCACTGACACACCATGAGTGGCGGTACATGTGCTAAGTTCCACAAGAACAAATACATTGAAGGAAACAACATAATGTGCAGCTAAGGTGTACAGTATGCCATGGACACACCATGAGTGGCAGCACATGGGCTAAGTTCCACAAGTACAAATACACTGGCAGCACAACATAATGTGCAGCTAAGGTGCACAGTATGCCACAGACACACCATGAGTGGCAGCACATGGGCTAAGTTTCAAAAGTATAAATACACTGGTAGCACAACTTAATGTGCAGCTACAGTGCACAGTATGCCACTGATACACCATGAGTGGCAGCACATGGGCTAAGTTCCACAAGAACAAATACATTGGTAGCACAACATAATGTGCAGCTAGGGTGTACAGTATGCTACTGATACACCATAAGTGCTAGCACATGGGCTATGTTCCACAAGTACAAATACATTGGTAGCACAACATAATGTGCAGCTAAGGGGCACACTATGCCACTGATACACCATGAGTGATAGCACATGCTTGCTGGCTGTACACATACCCCTATCATACCTCATGGCTGTGCAAGGCTGCACTAGTTGTGATTCAAAATCCATGTCTGCAGCATGAATCCCTTGCACCCATCTTGCTATATAGTCATGGTGGCAATGCTGCTACTCATAATGTCCTTCATAAAGTTCCTGCCAGATGTGCCAAGGTGAGCAACATAATACTCTAGTTATATAACCAGTTCAGCAAGTGATTGCTGTGGAGGGGTTACCAGGGTCCATTCCATAAGATGTATGTAAGGCATGATTTTGCTGAGCTGTTTAGTGAGACTACTGACATCCCCATGTATGGTTGCAATGCAGGTACCAGTATGATGACCTGCAGCATTGCCACCCTGAAGATATGTGGCATTGGGAAGCACAGACTAGCCAGAAAAGGCCTGAAGTAGTATAGTATTTATACTAACTTTTTCCAACGTGATCTCTTAATATTTTTTGTCTGCCATTTAGAGCTGTGTTCCTAATAAAAGTTAGTTCCTCTAACAGATGTCAGAAAATACCTGCTGGACAACTGTGAGGAAAGTCACTATGCTTTAGCACCTGTCTCTTTGTCTGTCCTGACATTGCTGCTTATTTGTGTGGATGGCAGAGACATTTATTTGTGAGGCTGTGGACAACATGTCAGGCTTCTGCTAGGTTGCACTTAACATGTGCAACTGCTGCATAGCTGTGCAGTGTTGGACACATTTCTACACCTCTAATATTTTGCATGTATATGTGGAAATGTAGTTTTGCAGAGAAATCTGTCTCTCACCTACACCACACTTAGATAGTTGTATTGTTTCTTATGTCTTTCAGCATGGACAGAGTGGTAGGCCAATTGTTTTGCCTGCCACAGGAAGTAGTAGAGACTTGTTGCATAGTGTGGTTAGTTTGTAAATGACCTACTCACTAATATTATATTAATTGCACCATTAATAGGACTCCTTCTCGAATGTTTTCTTTCTCATTGTCCCTCCCGCCTACAGGTCATGAAGCTGGGGAGTCACAGGCACATCAGATACAGCCAGCTCCTGCCCCATTGCTGCATCTCTGGTAGCAGAGAGGATGTGAATGCCCTATTGGTGGGTTCTGACCTCTTCCGGAAAGGTTAGCTGACTCAATCTCCTGCTTTTGACCAGTCTTCAGAGGGGTAGGAAGTGGCTGATGACCCGATGGCACACTGTTGACTACTATCATACTCTTATTTGGGTACAAAGCAGATGTACTCGACAAGCGTGATCCTGTCATCAGGCCACCATAGCAAGTTGTGACCCCCTCTCACCAACAATGCTGAACCATAGGAATCATCCTCTGGTTTCAGTTGAGATCCCTCCATGTGGCTGATAGCTGGCACATCATCCATTCCCCACTCTGTCTCCAGCCAGGTATAAACTTATCTTATTGTGCCACCAACTGACCCTTGTGTTTTCTACTTCTTCCCATCACTATTCATCCACTGCCTGTCTATCTCTGTCTTCCCCATGACTCTCCGTCATACTATATGCACATCTGCCTGTTTGTTTCTATTCTTTTGTGCTTTGTGTGCATACTCTGCTTATTCTTTGCCACCTATCCTTCTCTGTTTCCCTTTCACCCCCTTCCTATCATCTCCTCTCTGCCCACACACACACACACACACACACACACACACACACACAGACACACACACGTGTGTGTGTGTGTGTGTGTGTGTGTGTGTGTGTGTGCATATATATATATATATATATATATATATATATATATATATATATATATATATATATACATATACATATATATATCTATATACAACAAGAGGTACTTATCCCCTGTCCCCCTTCCTGCTTTTTTCTTATTCTTCCCTTCTGTGTTACCCCTGTTTGCTATATTTTACCATGTTCTACTGTTCAATACTTTCCTTTCCGCCCCTTTCATAGAGACACTAAATGTCCAGACACCTGGGCACCTGATGGTGGCTGTTTATAAAGTGTTGCAGCTCAGTCATATGTGGCTCTTGCTGACAACATGTTCCATCACACACTGATCCATGCTAACTGCCAACTTTAAATATCATGAGATCTGCATTAACTGGCACATGACTGTTACCTTGATCCATAAATGACTGCTTGTTCTATACTGTTTTGGTAGACTTCTGCTAATTTGACCATTCAGCAATTGCAAAATAAGAACATAGCTGGCTGTTCCACCGTGTAGATCACCACAGTTTGTGTATTCACAAGTGCCTTACACTCTTGTGTACATCCACTAAATGGTACAAGGCTTACTCTGGTGAGCAGTGCATCTTTATGAATCCCATCTGGAATTTCTCAGTCGAAAAAGTGCAAGTTGCTTTGTAAATTGTTCCAGCTTTGTATACTTTCTGGAGTGTCTCCACAGACTTCCACTGAAAATGGGCACAAGAGAGCTGGATAAACTGGTTGACAAAAATAAATTAGAAGTTACATATTTTCCATGTTTGTGATTCAGTGAAGTGTCCCTTATGAAAGAGAACACAAGTGTGGTGTAGGTAAATGGTTCAGCCAACAATTCAACACAAATAGTGTCCCTTATATTGTCCTCCTTACTTTGTGCTGTGAAATAAACCTGAACTGATGGATTAACAGTCTATTGCAAGGAATACACATGCATGTAAAACTGACATATGCATGGGCAGCCATCTAGACAGATGGAAGAGGCATCCAGACAGGTTAAGAGGAATGTGTGAATATATTGGCTATATTTATTTATTAATGATCCTTTTCCCAAAGATATATCTGAAAACAGTCGAGTACCCTGATAAGACACTTGTTATAAATATTAACTAATCTAGCATGAGACATTTTGCTTTTATTTATGTACAGTGCAGTGAGTACTTACACAGGATGACAAGGAGTATAACAGCAGTCAGAAGCAGGAAGCACAAAAGCAGAAGAGAAACAATCGCGATCCATGAATATGACTTCTTTTCCACAGTTTCATGGTTGGCTTCTTAAATAAAGAAAGCAAAAATTGCTTATTAGTACTGAATTTTCAGTGAAGATGGTAGAGGTGTTATATCTGGTTTGTGTACATATCTCAACATGTAACATTTTATTTATTTATTTTATTTTATTTTGTTTTATTTAAAGTTTGTTAAGTAGGTAATCACAGTGGTCCATGGACCATTTTCAGTCACAACTGAGATCAAAAAGTATACAATGATTGTGAAAATCAAGAAGGCCGTCAGTAACATATGCAGTTAGGTTTAAAAAGGAAACATTATACATTTCAAACCATATTAAAACATCTGTAAATAAAGCAGTAACACAAGTTTCACACCTGTAGCAATGATAAATACACACCATCCATACTCACTCTATGCAGTTTGAAAATAACAAAGAATAGGAACATATATATGGACATGGCAGCAGGGTTAATAGTGGGAAGGGGAGAGCTTAGGATGTTACTAGATTGAAAGAGGCTAGTGGCAGAGTCATACTCATTACACTAAGGGTGCAGCTTAGGTGCACTGAGTTTTGTGCAGGCTACGATTCAGACAGTAGCTGTACTTAGGTGCAGCCATTTGAATAAGTCTGAGAAAATCTGGTGCAAATCAACTAATAATGAAATGCAAATGAGGAATATGTGAAAAGTTTGCAACTGTGTTATACAGATTTTTCCACATTTTCACATCAGATCAGGAGTTGTTCCTGCCTTGGTGTGATTCATAGTCACTTTCTGAGGCCACAGTACACTATGCACATAATAGATTGGATAGATAATATCTGAATAATTTCAAAATTCTATAAGTGGGGTTGTATTTAAGAAAGATGATTATTTTTATCCTCTTTTGCTCAAACTGATTAATAAGGGACAATCTGATGGAATGAATCAAAGTGGTTTTACCACTGCCAAGTAATTACAGTTTCAACTGGTGATGTAGCTGTCGAAAACGTGAATAAACATATATCTTGAAAGGTGTTGGTAAATCATGTGGCAAACTAGAGGGGACACCAAGGTATATAAATAAAAATAGTTTGAAGATAAACGTAGATGTGAAGCACAAGTTAATAAACCATCTTCTAACATGTCCCTGGGAACATTTAAAAGTGGGCATGTAAACAATGCAAATTCATTTGCAATGGTAGCAATTTTGTTTTAGGGGCTGGTGATTTCAGTACTGTGGGCGTTGTTTATTTTGTTACTTGTTTATCCTGGCCAACATTCTGTATTGGTAAAACTGATTTATCAGCAAAATATTCTATTAAAAGACTGGATTTAGATAATGTTGCAACAAAGTACAGTGAAAAGTGAAACACATTTAATACATTTCTCATTTTTGTTTTAGACAAAGTGTTTACTAATCCTAGAGGTGATGATTGGGAAAACTATTTGCTACACTGGAAGTTTAGCTGGCAAATTAAATTGAATGCAAACAAGTTCCCTCCTCCATCTTCCCACTACTATCACACCTCCTCAACTAACATGTACAAGCATACCTTACCTATGCTCACTGCATGTACTCTCCTTGCATATCTTACATCCTACCAAAGCTCCATCATTCCCCCACTCATCCACTACCACTGTACTACTACTCACACCGCCACTCATGTCTCACCCTCACTCAGCTCCCCCCCACCAGCTCAAGAACCATCCCTATGCACCCCCCACATATTCTACCAACTATATTACTCAAACATAAAGCATCCCTACAACTTAACATAGTAACCCTCCCATCATACCTATTACCCACAGAGCACAATCATAAAGTTTCTCTTATAAACAAACACAGTCAAAAACTGTAAAAACTAATAACCTCATGCACATCAAAACTAGCCCTAAGTGGAGACATCCACCCCAACCCTGGCCCTACCATGTCCAACCCCAATCCTCATAATCAGACTAGAAACCACAACTTCTCCTATATTACAGCCAATAGAAAGCCAAGTGACTTCCTTCTACTAAGTCTAAATATTAGAAGAATATCCAACAAAGTCCATGAACTCCATGCCACCATAGACTTGTACTCCCCAGATATAGTCATCCTGATAGAAACCTGGTTAAAACCTCACATTACCAGTGAGCAAATACTCCCTACAGGTTACTTCATACTAAGAGTAGACCGGCTAAACAAAAAAGGAGGTGGTGTGGCTATAATATTTAAACAGCGTCTAAACCTCCAGATCTTAAAATCATCAGCTCCACAAATAGGCAATGAAGAAATAATATATACCAACCTCAAAATAAACCAAAACAAAACCATCAACATAATTGGATGCTACTTCCCACCTGGCCAAAACATCCCTCCACTAGAAAACCTCCTCAGCTGGTCTACCCACCATCTCCCCCAAGAAACTATCATTTTCGGTGATTTCAATATTGACTGGCAGTCCTATTCTGGCAACCATCCAACCCATCATGTAAACCTTCATGGCTTCACCCAACTAGTCCAGTCGCCAGCCAGGATAAATAAAAACTCCAGCAAGCACACTATCCTGGATTGGATACTAGTCAGTAAGAGCCCCCAGTCATATATAACAGGCTGCTTATCAGATAGCCTCAGTGATCACTCCCCAACATTCCTACTCAAAAAATACCTCTACCAAGCTAAACCTGTCATCTACCATCAAATACGTAAAAAACTAAACATTAACCCACTCACATTCATCTCATCCCTCAAAGAATGTAACTGGCATACTCTAAAGTACCTCAGTCTAGATGACACAGTTGAATTTTTTAATACTACCTTCCTGAACATCCTTAATTACCATGCCCCCATAAGATTTTCCAGAACCAAAGCACAACCCTCACCATGGCTACAGAAAACCACTAAGTCAGAAATGAAAAACAGGGATAAAGCATGGGAGCACTGGTGCAAAACCAAAACCCCCTCAACTAGACAGAAATTCCTAGACCTACGCAATAGAGTCAAAAAGCTAATAAAACAGGACAAATTCCAATACTACCAGTCTGCCCTAGACTCCTCATAACACAGCCCCAAACAATTCTGGTCCTCCATAAACTCCATCCTCCACCCAGGTAAAGTCAGTACCCCTCCTCCTAACAACCCTCACTCCTCAGAAAAATATTGCTACCTCATTCAACACACACTTCACCCAAACCATACTATCACTAGCTAAACAACACAACCCCCCTCCCCTCCAACCCACACCTTCAACTAGTAATCTCCCCACTGCCTTCTCTTTTTCTCCTGTACCTACCTCCAACGTAAAAAAAGCTCTTAACTAAACTTAAACCCACCAAATTAGCAGCAGACAACCTCCCAAGTGAATACCTACAAATCGCAGCTGATGCTCTGGCCTGCCCAGTATCCATCTTGATTAACCGATCTCTGTCAGAAAGTTATGTTCCCACACTGTGGAAAGTATCACATACAATTCCCCTCCACAAAGGTGGAACCTCCGCAGAACTAACCAATTGCTGCCCCATAGCTATTCTCTCTCCACTCTCCAAAATACTAGAGAGATGCATACACTCTCAGGGCTCAGACTACCTCCTTACTAACAACCTCCTTTCCAGTACTCAGCATGGTTTCTGACCAAGCCAAAGCACCACCACTGCCTTACTCTCCTTTACTAACACTATCCTTCAGTATAAAAATAATGGCTATCTCTCATCTGCTACTTTCCTAGACCTATCTAAAGCATTTGACATGGTCCCACACAAACAGCTTATCTTTGTCCTCAATAACCTATCCTTCTCACAATCAGCCACCAACTGGTTTCAGAGTTACCTGTCTGACCGCCAACAATCCGTTGTATGGCAGAATGACATATCTCCCCAACTACCTGTCTCCATAGGGGTTCCCCAAGGATCCATCCTTGGACCCCTACTCTTCTCTGTTTTCACCAATAATCTAGCCTCTGCCACCAAACATGGCACACTCATACAATGCACAGATGACTCAACCATCATCTGCTCAGCCCAGTCCCTACCCAAACTGCAAAAAGTCACACAGGAAGCCTTTTCCTCTGTTGAAACTTGGTTATCCGATGCCCAATTAATACTCAAGCCAAACAAAACTAAACTACTCATCTTCCAACCCACCAAACATACTCAAAACAACTCTCACTTTAACATCACAGCAAAAGACAACACCACTATATACCCAACTGAACACACCAAATTGCTAGGAGTGGAAATAGACAATAAACTAAAATTTGGCATTCACATATCCGTGACCATAAAAAAAGTCCACAAAAAACTAGGAGCGTTATACAGAAATAAGCAATTTCTCACCAAAGCAGCAACGATTTCAATAGCAAATTCCCACCTTATCTCCACCCTACTTTATGCCTCTCCAATATATACCAACCTAAGGCAATGCGATCTGAGCAAGGAAGAGACCTGCTACAACAAAATCGCCAAATTCGCCACAGGGGCATCCTACCGTAGTCACCACTGTCTCTCACTTGCTGAAATAGGCTGGCTTGAACTCCCTCACCTCCTTCAGTGGTATCAACTCTCACTCGCCAACAAACTATTAAACCATCCACTAAATGTCCCATCCCTCCAGAATCTACTCCAACCCTATTGCACCACCAGACCACTAAGATCCAGCAACAAAAATCACTTGCAGATCACTAAAGCCAATAACTCAGCTGGTGAAGCACTATTCTCTTGCGCCATAGCCAAATTATGGAACTCCCTTCCACCCACAATTACCTCCGTACCATCATGCACCCACTTCAAAACTTTACTAAAAGCACACCTAAAAACATGCTGGCTATGCTCTTGCAACTCCCACTCTACTATCATCCACCCCATCCAACCACTACCTTTCTTTGCACTCCACTAACTACCTTGATTATGGCAAGCTCAGATGCTCATAAGCCTAGTACTTATTATACAGCAGGAACTTCTCATTGTAACATTTGTTAATGTCTGTTATGTACTTCACAGATAAAGATTCTAGTTGTCTACTGATGTACTATGTTCTTCATCTGTAAATATGTTGTAAGTAATTGCTATGTTAAATTGTTAATCACTATGTGATCCAATGTAACTACTATCTGTTTATTTTAACTGTGGAGCTTTTCTCCCCGGGCATCCTCTCCAAACACACTTCAACACCACCATTAGCTATTTCTCCAACCTTCCTAAACTTCATATCCAAACCCGGCTACCTACTAGCCAAATATCACCGACTAGCACACATTAAGTATACCAACCTAATAATAGAAAATTATTTGACTATTATTGTAAGCCCCTCCGCCCTAAACACATAACACTCCTCCACTCCTTACTAGACAGAGACATTCATCCTAACCCTGGCCCAAACCATACCCTTACCACTGCAAAGAGCAAGCCAAATATAACTAGTACCCTAGGACCTACCAAACCCTCTAACTCACTCTCGATAGCCCATCTCAATATACGCAGCATTTGTAATAAAATTGCTCAACTTCCCACCCTTCCTAGATGTCCACCTATTTGACATCCTATGTTTATCAGAAACTTGGCTAAAACCAACTGCTAAGGACATTGAAGTCACCCCACCTGGTTACAATATCATTAGATTAGACCACACAGCCAAAAAGGGAGGAGGGGTAGCAATCCTCTATAAAACAGAGCTACAAGTTAGCACTGTAAATCTTAGTCCACCTTTAGACAATAATGCAGAAATACTTATCTCAAAATTTCAGGTCAACACTCATAAAGCCATATATATTATCTGTATATATCTTCCTCCAGGAAATAACATCAATACACTCGAGAATATCCTGAAATAGCTTTCTATTAATCTCCCACAAGAAACCATAGTCCTAGGAGACTTTAATATCGACTGGAAGTCCTGTAGTAATACCCACCCCGTCACCCATATTAACCTTTATGGCTTCTCACAAACCATTAACTCCCCTACCAGAACCAATAGACCCAACACAAAGAAAGTACCTTGGACTGGATACTTACTAATAGTCCTCATCAGACTTACAAAGTAGGAACACTCCCAGATGATTTAAGTGACCATTCACTAACTTATATCATCAGACATAAAACTAACCTAACCTTCCCTAACACTTTCAGAACAGTACACTCCAAAAAACAATTTAACCCAGTACTTTTCCAAACAGAACTCAATCAATGTAATTGGACACCGCTAAAAACTCTGCCACTCAGTGAAGCAGTAGAATACTTCAACTCCACATTCTTAGCCATCCTGGACCAACACGCCCCAGTACGCTCTGTCATAAATAAAGCTAAACCAGCCCCTTGGCTCTCTAACAGTACTAGGCAAAAAATCCTTCTCAAAAACAAATCCTGGGCAAAATGGTGTACAGCTAAGTATCCTATAGATCAACAAACCTTTAGGCAACATAGAAATAATACAAAAAAGCCATCCTATTAGATAAAAATTATTTTTACCTCCAATTACAGCAAACCTATCACAAAGAACCACAAAAGTTCTGGACTAGCATTAACAAACTTCTTTAGCCAGGTCAATGTATCACTCCCAACCCACTAGGCTCTAACCCTGAAAATCCCACACATACTGCTAATTCTTTTAATTCTTTCTTCACAAACGCCATCCAAACTCTAGCTAGCCATCTATCTCCTGATACTTGTAAGCTGCCTACTTCTACTACAAACCCACCCCCATCATTTCATTTACAACCAGTGGCTACTTCCTTTATTTCCTCCCTTCTCCAAAATTAAGACCTACCACCCCCTCAGCTGACCAACTCCCAGCAGAATTCCTGCAAAAAGGAGCTAAAGCCATTGCCTATCCCATCTCCATTCTCATCAATAGAACCATTAGTGAAGGAACTATCCCATCTATCTGGAAAATTTCTCATATCATCCCACTACACAAAGGGAGGAATTCCAATGACTTCTCTAACTTTTGTCCTATAGCTCTTCTATCTCCTCTTGCAAAAATAATGGAAAAGTGCATCCATAAGCAACTACCTAACCACCTTCTCCATAACAACTTACTTGCCAACTGTCAACATGGATTTAGACCTTTCCACAGTACCACCACTGCCCTGCTATCCTGCACAGACTGTATCAACAAAAATTGTAACAGAAATATTCTTTCCTCTGCAGTCTTCATCGATTTATCTAAAGCTTTTGACATGGTCAATCTCCAACTCCTTTTACACATACTGAAATCCCTTTCATTCAATCCTCTAGCCATGAATTGGTTCAAATCTTACCTAGAAAACCAGCAATAGGCAGTACTCTGGCAAAATAAACTATCTAATCACCTTCCCATTTCCCTTGGTGTTCCACAGGGCTCCATATTAGGCCCACTTCTATTTTCCATTTATATTAATGACCTTCAATCAGCTATTCCACACACTAACTGCATTCAATATGCAAATGGCTCTACTATAATCTGCTCAGCCACTTCGAAAACTGAACTTCAGTCTCTTACCCAAAAAACTTTCAATACTGTAGAACAATGGTTCTCAAACTGCTGTCTCCTCCTAAACCCCCAAAAAACTAAACTGTTACTCTTCACACCAACCTGAAAGTTCACCCCTATACAATTCACACTCACATCCAATAATGGTACTCTTATTTCTCCTGACCTGACCACTAAATTCTTAGGAATAACAATAGACAACAACCTCAACTTTGATACTCATATTAACAGCACAATAAAAACAGTTAACAAAAAACTAGGATCCCGTTACAGAATCAAACCCTTTCTTATACCAGCAGCTAGGACCACCATAGCCAGAACTCGCTTAATCTCTACTCTACTCTATGCTTCAACTATATACACTAATCTTTCTAAAAACAACCTCAACAAACTGGAAACATCCTATAATAATATTGCTAGATTTGCTACAGGCTCTCCTTTCAGAACTCATCACTGTCTTAACCTAAAACAACTTAACTGGCTAAAATTTCTTAACCTGCTTCAATTTCACCAGCTTGCTATAACCCACACGACCCTGTATCAACCCACCAACACTCCAATACTTTCTAGCCTCATTACACCTTACAATAACCTTAAGAACCTACACTCCTCAAACAAACTGCTGATCAATACTTTCAAATCCAACAACTCTGCAGGTGACTCCCTATTCTCCAACACAGTTGGAAAACTATGGAATCAACTACCCACTGAACTCACAACTCTGACTTCTCTCTCACTCTTTAAAAGGAATCTAAAACTATTTCTCAATACACACTGGCTATGCTCTTGTACTAACCCTGACTAACTTTTTTTCGTTTACACTAATCACCACTGTACATCTCTTTAATCTTACCCTTAAAGATGTTATTGCAAATAAAAATGATGTATATACGTATATTGCACCCTGTCTTGTACAGTTCCCATGTTATGCTCACTATGAGTATTGTATTTTGTACAAAAAAAAACTAATGATTTTATGAAACAATAGCTGTTTTGTTTAGTTTGATCTGTTTTGACTTTTATATTAATTCTGTATGTTTCTTGGAGCTTTTCTCCCCAGGCCTCTACTGAACATGGACATATATCCAGCTAGACTAGCCCGGTCAACAAATGTAAAATAAATAAATAAATAAAGACCTTAACCATTATGCCAAACCTTTGTTTTTTTATCATCATATCCAATATTGCGTAACAAACTACTGTAAGAATGCAAAGAGTATACAAAGGGAAAGCTATATAGATAAGAATAATAGACTAAACATCTACAAGAAAGAGAGACATAAGAAATTTGAGAAAAAACTATTTGCCAGTGCTGAATGCTGACGTGGAGAACATTGGCAATATCTGTATGTAATGGCAGATAATGCTTTATAGGGTGTTTTGATTAAATTTACAGCATTGAATCTATGAGTACTCTGTCTACCACACCATTCACTGACACACAACTCACTGGATCCCTAACAACTCATATTATTGAAAATGCAAAAATCAGTGTTTTGCACTACTAGGGTAATGCCATATCACCCATAAACCACAACTTTATATATAATAACACCAAAATCAAACAAAAGTAGGGGCTTAAGCAATGCTTATTAACCCTAACATCAGCAATTTTAATCAACTGAAAACACAACTATGTCTTTAAAACACACCTCACTCTCCACCCACTCCAACAGCAGTTTACCTAAACAAAGCCATAAAAAGTCAGCACAAGCTCATGCTTTCTGCACTGCATCCTCGCGGTGAGTGTATAAATAGTAATGAAAACACTGGAATCCCTTCCTATATAAGTTAATACCACACAAAAATGTATTACCATTGTTTTACAAACATGTTCCCTTTGATATTACATGTGCGATGATTTTCAGGACCAGCGTGACTTAATTAAGTCTGTCTTTATTGACAATGCTCTAGTTGAAAATTAAAAAAGGTAGAGTTAGACAAGACACAATAGTAAGTGCATTTTTATTACATATAATATATAACTCTTAGGCATGCAGTCCAGAAGAGTACTGGGGAGACCTAGTCCAATTTCTCTATCACCCCATAGTGTTTTCAGGTTAGTGACTTACTTAGTCACACAGTAGGCAAATGGAAGCTGAGAAAATCAAATCCTGCTCTACAGGAAACAGCTTGACATATCCATCTGCATTAACTGGCAGACTTTTTAATGTGTCACTCCTTTTGTCGTAATTAAATAGTTATTAGGGAATTAGGATAAAATAAATAGACACAAAAAACTACTCATTGCCCGGGTTTGCATAGGAGTTTGTGGTACGTTTAATTCAGTTTAATATTTAAATGAGATGCCCTACATGGTGCGGCTCAGGATTGTTAAAGTCATGTGATGTTCTAGCTTCAACAACTGATTTTATTGGTCACTGAATGGATGTTTACATTACACTGAAAACCAACCCTAGACTGCCCTCTTACAGCTGCAATGCTCTAAAATCAATACTAATAAATGAAATAAAAATAAAACAGACATCACTTCACAATAATCAAAAATGTCTAAAATACAGTTTGAAAAATGTCTACAATACAGATGTGTGTTTGCGAAAGAATTACAGGCAGTGAACTATACTTATGCTTAAATGCATTTAGTCTGCTAAACTAAGATTCAAAATGGTTTATCAGTCATGTGTAAGAAATGCCCCCCCCCCCCCAAAAAAAAAAAAAAAAACAGCAAGTTTAGCTGGAAAAGTAATGATGAAAGATGAAAAGAGGACTCACAAAAATTCTTTGGCACTGATCACATAAAGCAAAACAGTGACCATAAGCAGTCATGTAATAAACATCATGACTGAAATAGTAAGCGGCTCAAAACCACTGAAAGAGAGGGATAGGGAACACAGTTATTTAAAATAGGTGGACAGAGGAAAAACAGTTTGGGAAGAAAATGCCAAAACACAGTTAATCATTTTAAAGTAACAGACAGAAGATTTACATATATGTAGAGGCAAAAATGTCTAAGCAAGATAGTGACAGTTTAAAGAAGAAAAAATAGCAGAGTGATAGAAATTCACTAAATGCTAAGTACAATGCAGTTTACTTTTGTTTGTGTATTCGCTGACTTAAAGTTAGTTTGTTTCATATGAGGCATTTAATGTTTTAGTAGCTGTTTCCATAAGGAGATGAGTGCACTTTAATATAGTACTCCTTCATCTTGAATTAACCTGCTGCACTGTTGCCTTTTACATGTTATTGTCTTTCTGATGTCTGAACTTATATTTTACAGTTCACATGTGCACATTGTTGCTTGCTTTCTGTAGAATCAATGATGGTGTTAGTGCAAACTTGCTAAACAAAACTGATACTGACTAAATTGCGGTTTGACAATGTTTCTAGAAATCCCTGCTCTGAGGACCTTTAATACGTGGCTGTTATACTTTCTTATTGGAAAAATTAATTTAATCTTATGTGGAACAGTCCTGTCCTAATAATTCCATCTGTTTTGCAAATTTTTTGTTGTTGAAAGTGATACTGTTTTACTGTTTTAACTGGCATCGTTGTGGGGAAGCATTCATCCTATAAGCCATCATGCAAATTTATTGCTCATTATGCTATTTCCAACATTCTGCCTTGTCAGAAAATACTGATTTCTCTATCATAGTTATGTTCATGTGGGTTCTACTTTTTAAAGCAAACTGAGCTGAAAATAAAGCAGAATTATAATGTGCAAAGGATGTTTTCTGTTTCCCATCCCTGTGTGCATCAACATGCAATACACAAAGCAGTGACACTGTCACTTTATAGTTGTGCAAACACATAAAAAAACAAGCATTACAGTGCAGTTATCCATTAGCACAGGGCCTTTAATATATTGCCTCTATATTACATATCTATCAACTGTCTCTGATTCTGTCTCATATTTTCGCTTCATCCCTCATAATATATTTTTTTAATTTTCTAGTAAACCACTGAGGATTATGATCAATCATTAGAACCTTTCATTTAAGTTTCTCACTTCCTCTTGTTCAGAAAATGCATGTTGATGCAAAATCTACTGTACTGTTCTCTTTTCATTGAACTAGAGTAATATTTAGAACCCTAATTGAGTGTCATTTTTCAACATTTATTTGCGGTTTTGTCCCTGATTCTTGAGCAAAGAAGTTGAGTGCTGACATTGTTTTACTCCCTCCACTGGGTATCACACACTAAACTTCTGTTTTCATAGATAGCACTATGTTGTTTTCTCATTGCATGGTACATTAAATAAGATTTCCATTCCCAGCTGTACGCAGCACTACTTTCTCGTAATGTGGTAAGTAAGCAAATTGCTTTCATCTACTTCCTGAAAAATAACTGCCATGATGCGTAGGAATACAAAGGAAGCAGTTATTTATGTGATGTTGATTCTTTATTTTTCTAGATATTACTTTACCATAGCTGTGTCTCATGAAGAAAACACCGTGCAGCATCAAGTCATCAAATACTATGTGCAAAATTTGGAATGCTGTTTGCTAAGAAACAATTGTATAGATATCAAGATTCTTGAAAAGCAATTATGATTTACATCTGGCTTTGTTAAATGCCTCTAGTCTTAGAACTAAATGGGAGCAGAGGAATACTTTCCTTTATTAAAGCAAGCTTGGGGTCAAAGATTATTTTTTGCATCTTTTTTCTTAACTGTTGGTACTTAGATGATCTCATGTGTTCCAAATTTCATCATTGGTGATAAGGCTTTATGATTCATGTTTCCAATATTTATGAGTAGATACCCCTGTAAAAATATTGCAGATTCTATTCTGATATTGAAAGCTAGTGATAGGCAGAGGTATAGCAAGGTTGGGGCAGAAGGGGTAACTGTCCTAGGTACAGTGTTAGGGGGTATGACTGGCAGTTGCTAATGGGGTGATATTGAAATAGCAGCATTCAAAAATGAATGACACTATGGTATTTGTAATAATGGCTGAAGTGCTTCGTATGTGGTGTCATAATTGCAGCATTCTCACCTCAAACAGAGGATCTTTTTTTTTCTCTCAGCTTAGAAGGGTGCCAGATCAGGGAACTGCACTAACTGTTAGATAATCTAGACATGGTTCTGTACATCATCAGAACCCCTGTCTAACAGCTCCACTACCAGCACCCAACAGACCTATTCATTCTATGGGGGATGGAGACAGGCATCCTTAAGCTCTGGAAGAGCCCTGCATCATCATCATCATCATCAACCCCCTTTTTCTACATGGGGTTGTGGTGTCATGTCAAATGTTGCCATCTCTCTCTCTTTCTGTTCAATGCCAGTCTCCTACCTTCTTCGACACTCATGCCTGATTGTCACAGGTCTTCCATCACACAATCCATCGACCTCTTTGCTGGATGCCCATGTTTCCTCTTGCTTTCTTCTCGTCTGCCCCAAATCTTCTTCAACAGATTGTCTTTGACTTTTCTGCAAATGTGCCCAAACCACCATAATCTGTTCTTTTTGACCTTCTCTGCAATTGGAGCTACTTTGGCTTCTGACCTAATGTCCTCAATTCCTTGTCTGTCCCACAGTATGTATTCTACCACCCATGTCGGGCATTTCATCTCCATCACCTCTAGCTTCCTCAATTGCTCTGCCTTTACTGCTCAGGTTTCTGTACCATACAGTAGTACTGAATACACCACTGTTTTGTACACCTGATATTTCAGATTCTTTGGCATTCTTCTGCCATATACTACACCTGACACTATCTGCCAGTTGGCTGCAGCCCCTCTGATTCTAGCTTTGATCTCCTCATTCAGACATCCCTTCTCCTCAACCACCCCTTCCAGATACCTGAAACTGTTAACTTGGTCCACTATTTTCCTCTGCTATCTCAAATCTCAGCTTCTTCTGATTTCCCCCATTGATGCCATTGCAGCTGTCTTATTTGTGCAGTTTCAATCCATTTGCCTTTCGTTTTGCATTCCATTCCCCTATCCTTTCTGAAGTTCTTCCTTAGAGTCTGCCTGTAATGCCACATCATCTGCTTACAGCAACTTTGTTGCTCTGTCCTCTTCAACCTGTTTCCTAATGTAGCCTATCACCAGTATGAACAGCAATGGGCTCAGAGCTGAACCATGATGCACACCCACTCCCATTGGGAATCCCTCTGTGAGACTGAACACTGCTCATATTTGAGTCACTGGGTCCTTGTACATAGCCTGCACTAATGTCATCAATGTCTCTGGAACCTCTAACCACCACAGGACTGCCCAAATCACCGTTCCTGGACCTTGCCCACTACGACTCTTTCCTCTGGTCTAGCTTCTTTCCAACTATCTGTCTCACTGTAAACATGTGAGTCAGTTGTGCTCCATCCTGATCTGAATCAGTAACTGCTCATCTGCAATTTTACTTTCTACTACTCTGCATGTTCATTTATTAATTACCCTCTCCAGAACTTTCATACAGTGTAGTTTGATACCTCTATACTCCCCACAGGATGTTTGCTTTGTTCTTAAACACTGGCACTATTATGCTTATTCACCAGTCATCTAGGATATGCCTTTCTCTGCATACTGCTATGAGTACCCTCAGCAGACACTTCTTCCCTGTCTCAGCCAACATCTTTATCATATCTGCTGTGACCTCATCTGAGCCTGCTGCTTTCCCTGACTTCATTTTCCTTAGTGATGTTTTTACTTCTTCTATGGTGGGCTCCTCCTATTGCTTCATTGTAAGCTGTGTTTAGAGCAATACAGCTTCTTCATATTTTTTCTATCTCCCACTTTTTCCTGGATTCCTTCTTCCTTTCTTTCTTTCTTTCTTTTGATGACTTCCTGGACCTTTTCATCCACCACCAGCTTTCCTTATTTACCTTATTTCCATAACTGGCTCAGCTGCAGATCTATTCTGTAGTCCTCACACATTATTTTGGGGTGTTACCATTCTTCTTGAGGTATTACAACCCTGAGTAATTCCTTGAACAGTTGAGCTTTATCTACAGTCAACTTTCAGGTCTTCAGCCTAGTCTCTATTGATCTTAGAGCCTTCCCTGATCACTGCTTGCAACTGATTCTGGCAACCAGTGATTTGTTCTGTGGGCTGACTGTTTCATTGCGGATGACATTGCAGTCACTGACTCTACACCACTGCCCATTCCTTACTAGGAGAAAGTCTACCCACAGTTCATATGATTCTATCCAGGAAGCCCCATTAAGCCTTCTTTTCTCCAAGCAGCAAGATTCAGGAGTCTTGTATTAGGCCAGCTCTGAGTCCTGTGCCACAGTCTACACTTTCTTCTTAGGCTATCCACAGACTTGCTGTAGCTACCAGGCTATGGGGAGGATGTATATCTACCCTCTGAAACACTTTCACACACACACACACACACACACACACACACACGCACAGAAACACACTCAGTTTACCAACTTAAGCAGGGAGGTCCTTGCCAAATGCATCATGACTCAACTTGGCCTCTTCAGGTAGTTGGTACAACAAGCCACTATTACGTGTCATTGGTGCTGAAGTTCAAACAGCCTCATTTTCCCTCTCAGGATGAGCAAACTGGCACTAGTCAGACACAATCATCCTTCCTGTCTAGTCCCTGATAATCCCATGCAGCTAAATGAACATTATCCATCTGAAATATAGTTACTCATCCCGGTACACCACAGGTTTAGGCTTATCACAGTATATATTTTTAGCTAAAATAAGTTAGGGTTTAGATTACTTGACAGAGTTTTCTGTGTGCCATTTGTCTGCATGTATGTCTGTCTGTGCAAAACTTTAATTTTAAGTTACTGGTGCAAGATTATATTTGTTTATATATTTACTTTTCAAGTGGAATGCATTAACTTATTTCAAATAACAAACTCTTTAATTCAGTTTTCAAATGCTTGTGGTTGGTATTTATTTATTTATAAACTAAAGGGTATATACATTGATTCTGGAGTACTGACCCCTGATCAGCATCCATCTGCTGAAGAGTGACTTCTCACTGTTAAATGGTACCATCCAAATATTTAAAGGCTTGCTTATTTTAAAAGTAAACAGTGGTCAAGTTTAAGTTACAATTGGCAAAACTGCTCTGAAAGACATTTGACATAGTCTAAGGTGGAAAAAATCTTGGAGATCCAGGGTTATGCAGTTTGATCTGCATTTGTGCAGTGCAAAGCCTTTTTGGATATGGCAGGTGCTGGGTACTATGTGAGACAGCAACAAACATTTATCATATGCCTTGATGCCATTTGCCCATCATATAGCATTGACTTGCAGTGATGTAGATTCAGAGACCATAGCACTGCTTGTCACAAATTATTTGTCATTACTATGGATTAAAGGCCTACAGAATTACTTATTTGTGTGGCAGTTGTTGGCTGTATTTTATGGTGGATTTGTGTTGGCTGCAGAACAGTTTTTACCAGAAAGTGTGTGTATGTGAGTATGTCTCTCCACTCTTGTAGACACAAGGTAAATACTCAGCAGTATAACTTGCATGGTAGTTATTTTATTTTTTAGGGATTAGTTAGGAAACTGGCAAAAAAAGTGCTCTGTGAGTATGAAAAAATGTCAGTCTCAAAGCTAAGTAAAGTGTTTGAAGCAAATAAAATTTTGTGTGTATGTATAACCAAGGATGACATGATTGCCACAGTGACTTGGGCACATGCAATTACATGCAGCCAGACATGAAGACATTCACATGGGACAAGTAGCAGAGGGGGGAGACCCAGCTAATGCTCACATCTTCAACAGAGGTTAATGATGGGGTACTTAATGGAAAGAGCTAAGTAGAAACAGGAGGCATGAACTAGTGCTGTTGCTGTCAAATTCTCTGGAAGGGGTTACTTCAGGGGAGTATTGAGCTGATGCCAGCATGTGTAAATTTGTGACACATATTCCAATTTCTAGACTTTTTTTAGAACAGAAAATGAGAAGGATCACAAAGAGATAAGATAGAGCTCTTTGATTCCCCCCTTATATGCCAAAGAGGCTCTCTTTATTGAGACAAAGTATTACTCTACAGTGAATGGGTCCTGTAGGAAAATAGAAGGAGAAGTGATATAGCAAACTGATGCCCAAATGAGCCTAAAAAATGGCACTTCTGGTCATAGTATATGATTTTTCTTTTTCAGGTCATTTGATCATGAAGTATACAAAAAGTGGGCTTGCATTTTTTTTTTTTACTGATCAGGCACTGCAAAACATATGTGGTAGTACTACAGGAGACATGATCACTGTCAAAATGCTGTCAAAAGGAAAGGGATAATGATAAGGCTGGTCAGTTGTCCTTGCCTGTTATGGGGAAACCATTACAAATGGTAGTCTTGAATACTATGAGGCCCCATAGCACTCCAAGCACCATGGGTAAGACATATATCTTGGTCATTGTACACTATGTTGCTATGTACCCTGAGGTGATTGCTTTGCCTTCTAATTAGGAGAAAAGGTAGCAAATGCTCTGTTAGAAATTTTCAGCAGGTGACGTTCCCGAGGAAATGCGACCAGATAGAGGAGATTACTTCTCTCAGACCTGCAGGCTTGTTTGCAGAAGTACCTTGGGGTAAAACAGTTAAAAAAACACATGCACTATTCCCTGAGTCTTGTCATCGAAGAAGAAAAGACAAAGTCTCATTAGTAATTGAAATTGCTAAACTCCGTGATTATAGTGTTTAAAAACTAAGAGATACAAAGGTAAAAAGTACCAGGATTTGCAAGCAGAAACTAGGGCAATGTGGAAGGAAAAGAATCAGACAGATCTAATAGCATTAGGGGCAATAGGGCTAATAAAAATTAAATATGTTACTAGTACATATAACCCAATGAGAACTGCAGAAGGTGCACTGCAGGTATTGAGAAGATCATGCTTGGCTAACATCAGACTTAACTGAACTTAAATCAGACACTCACTCAGAAATTAGGTCCATTCCTGTTACAGTATTAGAAACCCTAAACATTTTGGGAAATTAAAAAGGGAGAAATGGATATGTCTGAATGGAGAGAAAGAATCAGCAAGAGAAGGAAAACAATATTGCTGGAACTAAATTCATCCTCAAGCCTCAGTTAGTACCTTCATATGGTGATCTCATTTTTTTGCAAAATCTCAAAATGATGACAATGACATATGGATTTCAAATATCATGAAGAAAGGTAGATAAAAAATAGAACAGACTGTGCACATTTCAAAGGGTAAAAGAGTGCACACTCCTGGCAATATCACAACATCATGAATGAATGAATGAATGAATTCCCTGGTGCAACAAATAGAACAGGAGTAAAATTCTGGAAACTTCTGCAGGAGACTAGGTTGACATTTCTGTTTGTATTGCAGAGCAAAAGGAAGAACAGGAACAGACAGCAAAGAGTACACCTTCAGTTTTGAAAAGAATCATACAAGACCTGGTTGATTTAATAGAAATAGGCGTGTATTGTAATATAGATGAAAGAAAGTCTACAGAAAGTGAATAAGACAAATGGCTAACTGAGAGCAGCAACTGGTGAAAGCTCTGTGAATGAAAACTTTTCTCTGACAGAAAATGTAATAAAAAATAAAATTTGAAGAAACTTGAGAGCTAATTTTAAACATTAATAGTCAGAGAAAAGATCTGTAGCTTCAAGTTCTTCAAAAGCTGTATTCTTTCTGTCTGAATTTCAACTGTTTGGCTATGAGAGGTGAGACTTCATGAGTCAGTCAATAAATGGTACTCAGAATTCTTGTGTTAAAAACATCCAATCAATGCTATCTAGTCTTCAGGATGTATTACTTAAGATAGACAAACTGGAAACAAGACTAGAAACTTTCAAAGAAGGGACCAGAAAGAGGATGAAAAATGTTTAAATTCTTATCAAACAATAAGGGACACAAATCAGCACTCTGGAAGATACTTTGAACAATCATGAAGGCAGAATAACTGAATGTGAGGCTCAGACTGAATTTCTTTTAAAACAAAATAACTGGCTCGTATTAAAACTCAATAATTTAGAAAATAGACTGAGACAAAATAACATTAGAATTTATAGTATACCTGAAAAATATGAGAGAGACAATATAATAAACTTGTTAACTACCTGGCTACATAAAACATTAAATCTGCAAGCAACTTTATCTTTTGAAATTGAAAGAGCGCATAGATCCCTAAGAGCACCTTTTAAGAAGGAAAACTCACCACCATGTAGTCAGATTTGACAATGATTATTCTAGTAAAGTAATGGGTAAAAGAAAACCCTGTTTACCACTGATCAAGGAACTTAAAAAGAACAACATTAAAGCCACTTTGGTGTTTCCTGCAAATATCAAATTATTCCTTTCTGAAGAAACCAAGATATTTAACATGGTAGAGGAGGGAGCCACATTTGTTAGCAATAAAATCCTTAACACTGAAAAAGTGAAGTGGGACAATATATTCTGCTTCCAAAACTAAATACCCTAAAAACAAGTCACTCTTCCCTAAATGGAGGACTGTTGTTTTTGAAACAATTGATTTGCCTTTTAAGTAAAAGGTTTTTACAGGAGTTTAAGTCACAAAACATATGCAAGTATGTATTTATATTATAAGCTAAAACATGTTTTCATGATGAGGAATATAAAGGGTTAGTTTTACTGTTTCACCATTCTTACAATGAAAGACTTAATATATTTCATTTAAGTAAATCTATAAGTATGTTTCTAAATGTAAAACAAATAATTCATATAAAAGAATATGATTATATTTTAAGCAATAGAATTGGTAACTTTAAAGCTAAGTTAAGAATTTTATTTTATTTGTTCAACATTGCTTAACTGAATGTCAGATCTAAGTAATATGCTAATTAGAAGTGTTAAAGTGCTGGTGATTTTGTTTTCTTTGTTCCTGTATAGCATATTCCTTTCACAGATCATTTTATGAAACAGACATTCAGAGCAAACCCTGAGAACAAAAGAATGTTACATTTATTCAGATTTCTTTTGTTTCCAGCCTTGAGCTTTCCTGAAGAAAATCTAGGCCAAAGTTCATCACTGGTGTCTGTGAAAGAAGAAAAAGAACTTTCACTCAAGTACATATGTGAGAAATTGACTCAAAATAACACTTTTTTTCTTTTTTTTAGAAATGAAGAATTGGTAAGACAAAAGCTGCAGTAATGTTTTTACAGAGATATTGTAACATAGAATCTGCTTACATTTTACATGTTAATAGCTTATGTTGTGTCTTTCGGCTTTTCCTGGTTAGGGGTTGCCAGAGTGGAACTCCGGTCTGCTAATGATTGGCAGTAGATTTTTACATGCCGAGTTACCAGCCTTGACGCACAACCTTCAACGAAGATACGCCCATTCACGCATGTCTCAACACAGAAGATGCTCTAGCTGAGAATCGAACAGGACGTCTTACTGTGAGGCGACAACGCTACCGCAGCACCACCACAGCAGTTACGCTGTTCTGTTATTAACTTTAACTATACATATCAAATATACATATTAATTGAAAGAAGTAAAGTCAGGTGTTTCTGACTGATTAGAGCATCTTAAAAGAACTAAGAAAATGAGAAACTTAAACAGGATATTAACAGCTACCGTGTCCTGTGAGTCATTTTCATATGCTGTAGCCAAATTCTGAAGTCTGCATGTAAAACTTAGACCAGAGCTACAGATCACAATGGCTAAACATATGTATTCAAATTAAATAAGCGGGAATTCTTTTAAATACAGCCAAGATTACTTGTAATATTAGAATTAATAAGAGTAAACATCTTATGAACAATATGCATAAAGACAAGGAATGCAATGTCTACTATGTAAGATCAATAAAAGAGCAGTATCAGTAAAGTAAGAAATGTGTATACACATTATGATCTCTAATAGAATTCTGATGATTACTTAGCTCTTTGATGGAAGATTTTAGAAATACAAGATATGCAGAATAAGGTAGAATATTAGTGGGAAAATAAGACAGAAAAATATATTTAAATAACAAACTGTCTTAAGGAAAGATGTCGATTTTATATACCTGCATATGGCAGAAATGTGAATGCACAAGATCTTATATAATTTTCATAGAAAATCATATAAAATATTTCAAAATAATATGAAAGATGAAATTTGATGCTTGGGCATTTGAATTTTGAAGCTTGTTACATGTTGTATGTTTTTAGATTTGCTAAGACTACCTGAAACAACTCATTTCATAAGTCAAAGCTGAAACCCGAGTGCTTTATTGCTGAATCAGTACATCCATTTTTATAGAACGTAGAGTAGATTTTTCAACATGTTTAAATCTGAAAAAGAGAATGGGATTTGAATTGACCACCTTATAACTTCAGAATGCAACTTTCATTGATTCCATAAAAACAGTAAGACGTTCTCTTGGACCTCAATAATGTATATATTTTTATGAAGTAGTTTAATAAGCAAACAGATTTTTAAATATTTTTATACCTGATGTGTTAAGAGTAGTATAAGAATTTGAAATATAGACACTTGTACTTTACAAAATAATTCAGAGCATTTAGTTAGGGCTATAAAATATATATGTGTCTTTTGACATGATTAATACATATGTACATTGATCTCTATTTTATATAATAGTTTAGTATGATAAGATTACCTATGACTTGTAAGTTTAAAGATGTCTTTACCCCTTCAGGTCCCACTTTGTTATACTTATTTATTTAGAGATCTATTTATTTTATAATAATGTTAAATGAACGAATAATTAAGAATATTAAAAAAATAATTTATGCTACTGTTATACAAATAGGTATGTAGTATACTATTTGTTGGATTATTAAATATCTATGATTAATAGAAGAGGATTATTAAACTTGTGGGAAATAGTTTTAAATTGCAAAATATATAACTAAATTAGTAGTCTCTTATTAGTTTGACCTATATATAATATTATATTCATTATTTGTAAGTCACAGTAGCTTTTGGCTAGTGTTTTGATGAATTTTTAGGTCTTGCTAGGTAGAGCAATAGCATAGTAGTCACACTTCTCAGAAGGCAGATTAGAACTTTGATATCCATGGTAGGTTGTGTTTTATTAGAAATATATACAATTATAGTTGTAGACTTTTCTTTGTTTTTTTTTTTTTTTGAATTTTGGTAGTTTAGTTTGTAGAAAGGAAGAATTCAAAACATATGAAGTGCTAAGATAGTGTTGAAGGAATGCATTAGAGTCTTATTTATAATAAGGTGGGTAAATGTGACATATTGGGCCAGATTCAGGAAGGCTTACACGGAGTTTAAGAGTAGTGTAAGCCTCCGTGTAAGCCTCCTGATTCAGCAACAGCCCAAATCTCCGTGTAAGAGACAGCTAACACGTCTCTTACACGGAGTGGGCGTCAAATACTCAATACCTCATTTGCAGCTCCAAGATATGCAAATGAGGTATGTGAGCGATCCACGAAGCCCAAACCAGTCCGTGTAACGGACGTGTTAGCTGCAGAAATGTACTCAGCTGACAACTGAGTACATTTCTGCAAAAAAACAGACTATGTCAGCTCCAAATAAAGTGCATTTGTTACAGTAAGCATGCCAATGGCCAAATATGTGGCCATTGGCATGGAAAGTGTTGCAAAAAAGTTATATAACTTTTTTTTTCCACGGATTTATGTGTTTAACTGTAGCGCACACCAGCAAAGCGGGTGCGCTACCTAAAACTGAAAACCGAAGCTTATAAGCCCACAATTGTGGGATTTATGTATTACATGAAATGTCAATGGAGGGACTTGCAGAGCAAAAACAATATGGCCTCCGTTTAGTGGTTGTCAAGGGGGGGAAGCTCCGTGTAAGATATGTAACTAAGCATTACTAGGCAATCCTATGTAAATGAGGGTTACAATACTGAATCACACTGCCACATAGGTAATGAGCACTTTCTGAGTAGTGTAAGAGTTAGAGAAGGGGAGGAACAGAGTAAGAGGTAGGTGACATCATGGGGGGAAGGATAGAAAGAAATGTACCAGATTGGAGGGCAATGTAAGGTAAGAGATGACAGACAGACATCAGGGAGGGAGGTGTGTCCCAACAGAACACTAGGAAAGTCAAGAAATTGAGGGCATACGCTATCCCTACACTCTAAGTTTCTTGATATACGTGCATGCGCACGTGTGCGCGCGTGTAAGGCAGGTTCTACATGTGGGAGCGTGTTGCAAACTGTTTACAACGGTTTCTTGGCGGGTGCACTGCGTGCGTAAGGCAGTGTCTTGGCGTTTTAGCATGAATCAGCCTAGCTAACACCGTGTAAGGATGTGTGTGCGCGTGTAACACCGTGTAGGGATGTGTACGCGCGTTTAAGTGACTGTGAGCGTGTTTAAGCTGGTGTGCACATTGCTCCCCCTCAGGAAACAGAGAGGAAGCAGGAAACAACCAAAATACAGGGAAACTGCCAGGGAATACTGCTGGAGTTAATTGGTGGAAACAATTGGAAGCAGGCAATTACACAGGCAGACTAGAAACCCAACCCAGCACTTAAAACACAACAGAGAGCAGTGCAGGCTGTTTCTCACAAGAGATACTGCCAGAAACTAAGCTATCAGAATTGAAAACTGAAAAAAGCTGAACTCAGAGCAGAAATGCTAGGGGCTGCCATAGCTGTTATAATCAGACATAGGCGAATTGCTGAGGGTGGTGATAATGCAGATGCTGACAGACAACCCAGAGTGAGGAGAAGGAGAAGAGTATACAGGCCCAGGGTCACCTACCATGGGTTACATGAGCTGGAGATAGTAGAGCACTATAGAGTGGACAGAGAGCTCCTGCAGCAGATTGTTGAGCTGTGCAGGCCACGCCTCACACACAGAACCAACAGAGGGGAACCCATCCCAGTGGAAACCAAGGTATGTGTTGGCCTAAGAATACTAGCAACAGGTACCTTCCAGAGACCAACTGGCGATATGATGGGGATATCACAGGCATCAGCCTCCAGGGTACTGCACCAGTTCCTGGATGCCATGTCACCACATGTCAGTGATCATATATATGTCCCTAATGACCGTGAGGTTGTGGCCAGCAATATCGTCTCTTCCAGCAAATAGCGGGATACCCTGAGGTGCTGGGTGCAATAGACTGCACGCACATACGCATCAAGGCACCAGCCGGTGAGCGGGGTAGAGTCTACATTAACCGCAAGGGATACCCCTCCATCAACTGCCAGGTCGTGTGTGATGCCCAGGGCATAATAATGAATGTGTGTGCTGGCTGCCCTGGGAGCTACCACGATTCCCACATCTGGCATCTGGCAGCTGTACCAATCATTTGCCAATGGGGACTTCCCACACGGACTCCTAGTGGGGGATGCTGGTTATGCACTTGAGCCGTGGCTGATGACACCCATCAGAAATGCACACACACCCGAACAGGAACGCCATAATGAGGCACACGCACAAACACGTAATATCATAGAGCGTGTGTTTGGGCTGCTCAAGTCACGGTTCCGGTGTCTGGACACGTCTGGTGGAGCTTTGCAGTACACACCAACTACATGTACCCAAATGATCATGATATGTGCTATGCTACATAATATGATCCTGCGGAAACAGCTGCAGCAGGACCAGCACAGGGCTGGGCCAAACATCCCCCCACCATTGCCAAGGCCACCACAGGCAGGGGTGACTTGGAGGAGGAACAACCTGACCTTGTCCCAGTAGGCAGAAGGAGGCGTGCCCAGTATGCCCTGGCCTTGGCAAAGAGGCAGCGCATAGCACATATGCTTGGTCAGTAGGAACACTGGGACTGATACCCGCTCTGACTCACTCATACAGTAACAGGGATGCCTAACATGACACAACCTGCTTCCAAACGTACAGGGAGTGTAGTATGTGCATCCAACAGAGGCAGCCCT
>NC_056741.1:146933373-146948711 GCF_019279795.1 Protopterus annectens | reverse complement strand
CACTGCAGAGGGGACGGGCCCCATCCCCTGCAGCGCTTCCACCCGAAGGTGGCACAGGGCCACCAGAGGGGGGTCCGACCTGGGCACTAGTGCCAGGTGCAGTCGCCAGCTGAGGTGGGAGAGGTGGGTCCGCTGGGACCTGCCTTCCCAAGCGTTCTAGGTTTGTGAGTAGTTATGTTAGTTTGGGTTAGTGGCATTTTATTCCATTCAGATTAGTTGTAACAGCATGCATTGGTATTCCCATCAAACAAACACCCAGATATGAACACCATTGAACAAGGGGCATATCAATATCACATGCATTATTTGAACAGCAAAACACAGTCAAACGACATGCAGGGTTGATTAATGGCAACAGGCCATCAGATTTGCAGGTATGAACAGGGCACATGCACGAACAGACATGCATATATGTTTGAAACGGACAAATGTCCATGATTAATGAAATGTTCACATACCATTATTTAGTTGATGTTGTTATATGGAATTATAGGGTTGGGTGGGGATAGAAAGTGATGACACATTCATATGTTACACATTGATTCACATTTATCATAGGTACACAATTAAGTTGAGGCTGATGTTTCAAAATAATCTTTATTTGACTGTCATGCTACACCTGTTACACATACATCACTATCCTACTTATTTTGAATTTGATCAGATACATCATCCTGCTACACTTTGATGACAGGACAGGGGACAACTATGGCTGTTTAGTCTGTCAGATAATCATTCATTCTATCTGCAAATTGTTTACTGTTATCACCATATACAGATTTTGAGCTAGACATTCAGATTCAGACACACTGAAATCAGTTTGGGATGTTAATTTGTACTTCCCACATGCATTTAGTTCTGTAAAACACACTGAGGCTTATATATTCAGGGGTTATTACTACTTTATTTATTCATACATGAGCCTTTCTGTCACTCTCACACATTCTGCAACTTCACAGTTCAGGTTGGTACTTCTAGGCTTTGTTCACATATTAGACCTGTGGTGATTCAAACACTTTCCAACAGCCTCACTTCTGTCATGATTCAGCATTTGAACAGGGATATATCTCACATGTGACTACCTCAGATTCTGAAGCTGTACTCTTGAGACTACTGCAGGTTACAGTATATTTAATTAATGATGGGACATCTGTATTACAGCACTGTTTAATTCTATCAATTATATTTCCAGTTACACTTGCATACTGATGAACTTGTTGCAGCCATACCTGCAGACTTTCAAATCCTGCTTGCACATTATATTACTTTTAATCAATACACTGCACTGTTCTGATACATGGTACATAATAATATTTATTTGCAAGTACTGGGTGGGGTTACTAACCTGCATGGTGGCGCAGCACCAGCCTTCTGGCGTGCATCTCACGATTCGCAGAGCGGACACCTGCAGCTGTAATACAAAGGCAATAATATTGGACTACACATCTCCATGGTATCAGCTGGTTGAAATCCTTACATACATGGGTAAAATGTGACTTACTCAGTAGTGGGGCGTTGGGCATTTGCCGGGCCTCCTGGATCCAACGGTTCAATTGGTCCTGCTTGCATCTCTTCAGGTCCGCATGGTGGTGACGGACCTGCTCACCAGTGCGTGGAATGCCAGTAGCACTGGTCAGATCACGAGCCAACTGGTCCCACGCCTCTGCCCTATATACTCCCCATGAGACCTGGCCCTGCATGAGTTGGGCCTCGTGATTATGGACAAGGAGCTAGACCATGTATCTGGACTCCTTAACGCCCCAACGCTGTGCTCGAAAGCAACGTCCCTCACCTACTCCACTCATGCTGACTGCAAGTCTGTTCTACAATCAGTTATGCTGTGTATTCCCGCCTATGGGGCTTATATATGCCGCTTTTCCCACACATTTCTCTGATTGGCCGTTTTGGAATTGTATCTACTTCACTGAAAATGCTTTTTCATGCTCCATTCTGGGTTTTATCCCATATATATGCTATTTCTGCATTTCTAGGTATTGCTGTCATGGCTTGGTGGTTTAGTTCCTTGTCTGTAGTGCATGGTATCCTGGGTTTGAATCTGGCAACTGATTTTGCTTTTCCTGACAGAAATGAGTTGAGGACCTGTCAATCAAACATGCCAAAAGCACTTTTAAGCACTTTAAACCTGTTCTGGCGCTCGCTTGCGGAGGTAACGATGCGCACTGGTAGTTAGCCTGTGGGAGTGGCGCAAACGGTGTGCGCTGGGATAAATCTTAATTGGCAAGTGACACACATGTTCAGCTAATTGCACACAGTTTCAGCCTGTTTACCTGCTGCTTGGCAACGGGCACGCAGTTTGCAGCTTTTTAAACACTACTCAGCTACGGGCACTCTGTCTCACGGCAGCTTAGCTATCAGTACATTTCTGACTATTTTTCTTCTTATGTTACTTCAAAATGCTCTATTTCATTCCATTTTACAAAAGGGAATACATTTACATTTGTACAATACTGTCAGGGGGCTTTTTAGTGCTTATTTACAAAAAAAAAAAAGGTTGTTGTAGGGGCTCGAACCCTGCCTGCCTACTCTTAGGGTGGCTACTCTACCGCTAAGCTATTATTTCTTGGCTTACTTTGCATATTTAGTTCTTATATCCTTTTCCACTGACTGCTAACTGTGATTGCGCTAGTAGCACACACAAGCACACAGTAGCAAACATTTACGGGGTTTAACAAAAAAAAAAAGGTTTTAATTTAATTTTATGACATCTCTTCACTTTATACACTGATGGCCAGTCGGGGCATGTGTTGTATAGTGTGTTTATTCACATTTTTATGGCCTTTCTTGTGGCTGTTTACTTTCAGCCATTCTAGTCTTCCGGGGGCGTGTCCACTTGCAGAGCTTAGCCTACAGACACGCCCCCTACTCTCTTACACGGACCGTGTAAGAGTTACTAGTGTGATTCAGCATGCCTCATGCACCTCATGCATATGCATGACATGCTGACATCACACAGTTTAACTGCAGCCTCCGTGTAAGAGTTATAACTCTTACACGGAGGCTTCCTGAATCTGGCCCATTATCTTTCAAAGGAAATCTTTTTAAATGCACACTATGGATGTTTTAATCTATTATCTAGTAATGTAAATGGACTAAATAATGGTAACAAAAGGAAATCATTAATGGGATATCTAAAATTAAATAGAGGAGGCATTATATTCTTGCAAGAGACTCACTTGATATATAAAGATATGCAATATTTATATTTAGATTATGAAATGTTATCATCTGCTTCTTTTAACAAAAAGAAGACAGGAACAGCTGTACTTTGGAGAAAATCCACTATGATGCCTAAGGTTATGGAATCCTTTAATGATCCCAAAGGAATGTATACATTTGTAATAATTAAATACAATGGCAAACTCGATACACTATCTAATTTTTACTGGATCTCTGGAATAGATGAAAACATGGCTAAAGATCACTTAAACTTACTACAAAGTCATTGGAAGGGTAGTTTAATTTTAACAAGGGATTTGAACTGCATATCTAGTATAGATGATACAAGTGAACAGAAGAAAGCTAAAATACTGGCAGCAACCAAAGCACTAAATAGATGGATTATTAATAATAATTTAGTTAATTTACTAGTAAAAGCAGAAGATATGTCATTGTTCTTTACTAATTATTCTTATGCACACAGGACACAAACTAGAATTGATAGGATTTATGCTTTTACAGATTTACTTAATAAAGTGAACTGTTTTAAAACTATACCTTGTCCTTTATCTGCTCATAATGCACTAAGTATTAATGTAGTAATAAATACAAGGAAATTTCAGATTATGTATAGTATCCCAGAATATATGATGAGTTTAATAGTTACCTTAAGGAACAAATTGATAAACTTTTTGTCTTTAAATGATAATTGTCATGTTAATAAAGTCATACTGTGAGACTCCCTAAAAATGCATATTAAATATAGAATGAGAAGATGGGGTAGTAGTAAAATTATTGAATGGGATAAAGAGTTGTTAGAAATACAAGATGAAAGACAGAAAGTGAGGTTTGAACAATAAAGAAATTAGATAATACTGAAGTCATTAAAAAATTACTGACAAAATATCAAATGGTTTTAATGCATAAAGTGGAGATACCTTTAGAATATATATAAAAATAATATTGCATAGCTATGACATGACTTCAAAAAGTCTACATATATTAGCTAATAGAAGTAAGATGTTAAAAAGGAGCAAATCAGTAATATCTGAAATCATCACACTAATAAGATTATGTCAGATAAAGAGGAAATACATAATATTTAAAAAAAATCATGAGGATCCTAATAAAGAAAAAATAATAACCCTGATGATTACAAAAATGACAATTATTTAAAGAAAAAAAAATACTAGTAAAGTTAATGACCAACAATAAGTTGAATAAATCTATTACCCTGATAGAAGTTAAAAAGTTATAAAAAAGGTAAAAAATGTAAAGATCCAGGGTTAGATGGTTTAAACATGGAATTTTATAGTCTGTTTCTGTTAAATATCTTAGAATTATTATGTGACATTTTCAGGATAATTCAGAGTTACAAAATAATTCCTCCCAAATGGAAATTTTCTGTAATCTCTCCTATACTTAAACAAGGAAAACATAATAAGTTAGTCTCCTCATACAGACCTATTTCATTATTAAATGTAGACTATAACAGTTTCACTTCCATTTTCACCACAAGATTAAGAGATATAGTAAATAAATTAATCAATAAAGATCAAATGGGATTTATAGTCAGTATTAATATACAATAATATAAAATGCAGTAACTATCTTATATTTAGAAAAAGGAATAAACAAGAAGTTGGTCCTAAGTTGCTTAGATATCAATACAGCTTTTGATTCTGTAGATTGGAACTACTTATTTAAAGCTTTAGAAGCACTTGCATTTCCAGAAGAATTTATTGGAATGTTTAAAAACTGTATAGAGACTCCAAAGCATGTGTTAAAAGTGGGTGTTACATTTCTCAAGGATTTACTTTAAGTAAAGCCACAAAAAAAAAGGATGTCCCTTGTCTCCTTTGCTATTTGTATTAGTTATTGAACCCTTAGCTAATAGTATAAGAAACAATGAAAAAAATAATGGATTCTCAATTACTAAAAATTGTCAATCTAAAATGCAGCTTTTTTGGATGATATTCTACTAACTATAGGAGATTTAAATTATACGATCAAAGAAATAGATGAGAAAATTGAAAAGTTTCAAGAGGTATCGCTGCTGAAATTTAATAATAATAAAACTAAAACTTTAGTGTTAAATCATTTACTAGGTAGTAATTTTAAAGGTACATATAAATATAATTGGGAGGGAAAAGAACTAAAATACTTTGGAAAAAAATTATCAACACGTGAGCAAGATTATTAATAATAATTTTAAAAAAGTGAATGAAGAAGTGTTAAATTCTTACTAAAATGGAATGAATGTCTCTTTACATTTGAGGATAGGTTAGTACTTATTAAATTGATTATATTACCCCAAATTTTATACATATATATATATATATATATATATATATATATATATATATATATATATCGGGTCTATATTAAATCAGTGAACAATTAAAAAAACAAATGCTGATTTATCGACCCCATGTAAGCGAAAGCTTACAATCCCGAACACTCGGAACAGTGATTTTTTTTTCACCAGGGGAAAAAAATCTCTGTTCCACAAAAAATAAATAAATAAATAAATAAATAAATAAATAAAAATAAAAACTTAAAAACATTACATAAAGTGGGGGCCTTCGCCTCCCACACCTCCTACTTAAATATACCAACCCTGAGATCACACTACAGTGAGGAAAACTGCAAAGTAATGTAGGCAGACAAGTGATTTCTTACCCAGGGAAAGAAATCACTTATATGCTATTTCAAGCTTGATCAAGATGCATTTGAAGGATTGCGTCTTCAATTATATAATAGGAACCCTATATATATATATATATATATATATATATATATATATATATATGTGTGTGTGTGTGTGTGTGTGTGTGTGTGTGTGTGTGTGTGTGTGTGTGTGTGTGTGTGTGCGTGTATATATATATTTATTGCATTCACTAGCTTTAATACCTGACAAAGAATGTTTAAAGAAAATTTAAATAATATTAACATCATTCTTATGGTATCTTAAAAAGGTGAGAATTGCTTATAGAAATCATATAACATTAAGGGAGTATGGTGGTATTGGCTTCCCAGATGTAGAATCTTATTCTATTGCTGCACGTTTTAACTCTTGTTATACTCTGGATAGACTCAACTTATACTAGTCAATGGAAAACCATCCAGAAGCAAATTCTTATAAGTTTATTAAACATGATAAACTAGAAATATGCAATTATCCATTCATCTGGTTAACAAAATTTACTTTAGAAGGAAATTCATTTTAATCTTTAAACTCTGTGTATATGAAATAAATTCTTAAAAAGTTAATAAATATGTTTTTAAAACTCCATTAATATCAAAATGGAAATTTTTGTTCTTTCCCATTGCACATACCCCTAAATTTAAGGAAACTCATAACAATGTTAAAATGAATTTAGTAAAAAGGGTGAATTTAGTAAAAAGGACTGAATTAGTATAACCTTGAAATGTTGCTACTGAAGTACCATGACTCCTAATGTGTTAATTGCATAAAATTACCTTAATGATTCAATGGAGTTTTATCATTGTATAACAATATGTGATGTTGAATTTCTTCCTTTCTGTGTCTATATATTGCAAATATGTTAAATTAATAAACATTTTTATTAAAAAAGGAAAGTGAATATGACAGAAACTGTTAGATGACAGATACAACAGACTAACAAAGTAATTAGGGCAACTAAGAGAGATCCATTTACTTTCCTCCTTTTCAGTGTAGTTCTTTATGTTCCCTAGTCTAGTACTCTTTCTAATAAGCTCTATGGCCATAAAACTAAATTTATGACTTAAATCATTGCTGATAGTTTGCCTCGCTAAGGCATTACGCTCATCTTCTCATCTTATGGCGTACAAGTATTCTCTTACTCTCTCTCTTAATGTTCTATTGGTCTTTCCAATATAGAAAGATTCACATTTCGAACACTGAGCTAAATAAACTAAATTCCTGGATTTACAGTCAGCATAGTGCTTAAAACTATACAGCTTCCCAGTATCAGGATGTTTGAAGGTGTTGTCATTCTTCATGTACTTACAGTGATTGCAACTCCGGCAGGCAATAGACTGTACTATATCTTTAGTATTATCCTCATAGCAAAGTATTCTTTTAAGTGATTTAGTATTCCTATAGGAGTATCTAGGTCATTCCCCTACTATTTGTAACACTGTTTCATGCATGGTCAGAATATTCCAGTGTTTGCTGATAACCTCATTAATTTTCTTATTGTTGTTAGTGTATGGAATGGTAAGCATCTGTGTCTGATTACTGGTGTCTCTTGTATATGAATAATGTCCATCTTGCTTAAAGAAGGCTTTGCCCCTATCCTGTCTGACCACAGAAATAGTGTCTAATACTCCTGCACTCTCTCTGTCTTTATATCCTCTTTCCTTGATTCATTTATAGTCTTATCAAAAGTTCCGTCATGGCTGGTCAGCCTAGCTTGAAACCTTTTCTGAAAGATAGACCGGTCAATCGCTGAATCCTTACTTACTTTCACAGCACTAGTTATATATATTTTTCATTAGGGGACATTACACCTCAGTCTAGTGCTAGTGATTCCACATATCACCCATGTCATTATTTATAGGCCGCCATGTTTGCTAATGAGAGTAGCGTTTTTAGTTACCTTATACATATTTGCTTTCTTGTGGTGTTGGTTTGGTGTCTTTAATATAGTGTTAGATAAATATTTTAGTTATGATTGTGTTTACCTATATTAGCATTATCTAGCATTATTATGCAGGTAAAAAGAGTTTTTATTAGTAAATTATTTATACATTCTACATCTCTTATATGTATATTTTAGAACATTGTATTTATAGTGTTTTTGATACATTTTATATATATTTTTTATGCATTTTAAGCCTATATTTATATGCATATACCTTGATATATGACTATGTTTAGCACTTTAAGGTTTTTATTGTAGGCAATTATGGGTCAGGTGATGCATGAAGAGCTATTTAATGGCAGTTGGTTTTTAACATTTTATTAAGTCTGAAGAAGAGTTCTGTACAACGCGAAAGCGCTTACTGTTCTACTTTCAATACAGAGTTTCATTGAGCATTCGAGCCAGTGGTGTGCCTTTGTGTTTATGCTCCATTATTTTTCATTTTGTACTACAGAGGCACTTTATCCTGAAAACTGAGTTTCTTGTTGTGAGTATCTATTGTTCTACTACTAGTCTGAAGGAACATGGCTGAAAGCAGAGATATTGAATTGTCATATAACCCTAGAGCTGTTGTCTCTATTAACATGAATGAGAAGAGTGAAACATTATTTCAGAGACTGTAAATGGCAGAGAGAAATCCTCTACTGTCTTTTACCAGAAATGACTTATGCAACCTAGCTAATGGGAAGTCGAACCAAGAGATGAACATCGTGGTTCTGCAGCTCAAAAGGAAGTTAGATAATAAACTGGCAACGCTTAAGAAAACACAGTGGCAAAGGAAGCATATGGAGGCATGCATTATGCTCCAGGTAGTTCCAAGAGGACTCAGAGTATTAAAAATGCCGACTTTCGGCACAACATATCCTGACATGCTGGCCAAATGGTAAAAGCTCAATCTAGACATGAGTTTCGGCTACCTCAGATTACTCATAGAGCAATACATGCTCACTTAAATTGAATTAACTGCTGAGATTGTTTCGTTATGTAATGACTTACAGAAAAAAAATATCCGTTAATGAACTAGAAGCTTTTGAACTGGAACTCACTACAAACATCTCATTCATGGAAAATAGATTTCTTCAAGTTAAAAAGAAGAAGTTAGAACGAGATGCTGTTGACTTTCACCTTGGCAATGTCTTCTCTTTGCCAAGGGAAACTATTAGAAGAGAGAATTTGTCTCCAAACCAATCAGAAGTGCTACCAGCAGCTAACGCACACCCACTGGAAGTTCAGGTGAATACGGCGACACCCACGATTTCTGAGGCAGTCCAGGGAACCGTGAAAGAAACAACGGAGAAGTCTGGCAGTAATGGGAGTATTCCAATGGCTGTTTCCTCTACCTCCACAGCCAGTACATCGGTCTTGAGGTCAAATACGGATGTTAGAAGAAAGGAACAACAGGAAGAGGATGCAGTACAGGTGACTGCATCTTCCAATGCTCTCCCCCCTTTTCCTTTACTGATACGGCCACCACAGAAGCCTATGTGGACACCCTCAAATCGAGCGAGGAAACACAAATCCTCAGAGGAGCAGTTTGAGTTTCAGAGGAAGGTTCTGAAACACATAAGTCACACATAATAATTAACATTTCTCATTATGCTCTAAATGAAGCAGAGGAATCTTTACTGAACAAGGGACTTTCTTTCATTCACTCAACCTCAGTTAATGTGGTGGACCTTTTAATAGACATTAAAATGTTTGTTAGAAACATTGGTTTAAAGCTGTTGTTTGGGAATCAGAAAGACAATGTAATGGTTGGGCATAGGAAACCCTCCATGTTTATACCACCCATCAATCCATTGTTGGAAGCCTTTGAGTAGGCTTGTGAGAAGGACCTGCTTAAGGTTTTTGAAGTAGAAAAAGTAAATGTCAAAAGTGAATTCTTTAACATGACTAGCAGTGAGTTAGAAGCCCTTAAAACTCTACAAATTAATGCACATATTGTTATTAGACCAGCTGATAAGGGTGGTGCTATAGTTATTTTGGATAAGGTACATTATGAAGAAACTCTAAATTAAATGCTTAGTGATATTAATACCTATCAGGAACTGAATACTAATCAATTGAATAAACTTATTAGAGATGTACATGGAGAATTATATGATTTACTCATGTCAAACATCATTAACAATGAACTGTGTAATTATTTCCTTATAGAGAGGTTACCATTACTACCCATGTTTAGGGGTTTGCCCAAAGTACACAAGGATATGATACACCCACCTTTATGACCTGTAGTATGCAGCAGAGGCTGGTTAACAGAAACATTGTCAGTGTATGTAGAGAAATGTCTGAGACCTACAGTAGAGAACACTATTACTATTATTAGAGATACACGACATTTTTTAAAGACTTTGTCAGATTACACACATAATGATGTTAATATTTTTGATTCCTATCTAGTTACATTAGATGTTACCTCTTTATTTACTAGTATTCCTAACAATATAGGCCTAGAATATGTGAGGCTGTTCCTAATTAGTAAACATACTCCCAGAGAAGAGGTTATTAGAATTGTCACACTATTAGAAATTATAGTTAGCCGTAATGCTTTTACTTGCGGGAACAAATATTATTTACAAGTTAATGGAGTGGCAATGGGGACACCATGTGCCAACTCATATGCGAATATTGTAATGGCCTACTGGGAACACACTTATGTAATCAACAGCATGGTGTTTAGTGAGAATATTAGGTATTATAAACGTTTTGTGGACGATGTCTTTTTAATATGGAAAGGCAGTTTAGAGAGTTTGACAGTTTTCTTGAATATATAAATGGCACCACTAGTTTTCTTAAATTTACAGCTAAGTCCTCTAAGGAAGAGATTGATTTTCTTGATGTCTCCATTATTATGAACACAGAAGAATTTTCAGACACAACTATACCAGAAGAGTTGTAGAAAAGATACACTACTATATAGGAGTAGTATGCATCCTCCGCATGTTTATCGAAATATAGTAAGAGGACAAGGACTAAGAGTATCTTGGTTGACCAGCCATGATGGAACTTTTGATAAGACTATAAATGAACTCAAATATGAGTTCAAGGAAAGAGGATATAAAGACAGAGAGAGTGCAGGAGTATTAGACACTATTTCCATGGTCAGACAGGATAGGGGCAAACCCTTCTTTAAACAAGGTGGACATTATTCATATAGAAGAGACACCAGTAATCAGACACAGAGGCTTACCATTCCCTACACTAACAACAATACGAAAATTAATGAGGTTATCAGCAAGCACTGGAATATTCTGACTATGGATGAAACAGTGTTACAAATAGTAGGGGAACAACCTAAATACTCCTACAGGAATACTAAATCACTTAAAAGAATACTTTGCTAGGAGGATAATACTAAAGCTATAGTACAGTCAGATAGGCAAGGCACTTTTGCCTGCTGGAGTTGCAATCACTGTAAGTACATGAAGAATGACAACACCTTCAAACATCCTGATACTGGGAAGCTGTATAACTATACACTATGCTGACTATAAATCCAGGAATTTAGTTTATTTAGCTCAGTGCTCGAAATGTGAATCTTTCTACATAGGGAAGACTCACAGAACATTAAGGGAGAGAGTAAGAGAACACTTGTACGCCATAAGACGAGAAGATGAGCATAATGCCTTAGCAAGGCAAACTATCAGCAATGATCTAAGTCATAAATCTAGTTTTATGGCCATATAGCTTATTAGAACCAGTACTAGACTAGGGAACATAAAGAACTACACTGAAAAGGAGGAAAATAAATGGATCCTGAGGTGTCAGGCAGAATTTTTCATTAGGAGACATTACACCTAGTCTAATGTTAGTGATTCCACCTATCACCCATGTCATTATTTATAGGCCGCCATGCTTGCTAATGAGAGTAGCATTTGCTTGCTAATGTGAGTAGCGTTTTTAGTTATCTTATACATATTTGCTTTCTTGTGGTGCTGGTTTGGTGCCTTTAATATAGTGTTAGATAAATATTTTAGTTATGATTGTGTTACCCATATTAGCATTATCTAGCATTATTATGCAGGTATAGAGAGTTTTTATTAGTAAATTATTTATACATTCTATATCTCTTATATGCATATTTTAGAACATTGTATTTATAGTGTTTTTGATGCATTTTATATATGCATTTTAAGTCTATATTTATATGCTTATACCTTGATATATGACTATGTTTACCACTTTAAGGTTTTAATTGTAGGCAATTATGGGTCAGATGATGCATGAAGAGCTATTTAATGGAACTTTGTTTTTAAAATTTTATTAAGTCTGAAGAAGCGTTCTGTGCAACACGAAAGCACTTACTGTTCTACTTTCAATAAAGAGTTTCGTTGAGCATTCGAGCCAGTGCTGTGTCTTTTGCTCCATTATTCTTCATTTTGAACTACAGAGGCACTTTATCCTGAAGACTGAGTTCTTTGTTGTGAGTAAATATTGCAAGAGTGTTGAATTGCGCAAATACTACATGTAGGTAGATGAGAAGCATTGGAAACATGAACGCAAATAATTACTTAAAAATAAGTTATGATCACATGTATTTTCCAACTCCAGCAGTTAAGACAGTAGAATCAAGAAAAACAGATATGCTAGTCAAAGAACAAAGGACTAAAATATCATTAATCATTGAAATGGCTACCCCTAGTGATTATATTTTGTCCTGCATTATGTGAGACATTAAATCATAAAATACCCGGACATGCAACAGAAGTTAGAGCAATGTCAGATAAAGGCAGCTAGATAGATCTAGTAGTAGTAGGAACAACATGGTTAATAAAAAATATTTTTTAAGTGTACTTAAATATTCTACCAGTCCTTGTAATTTTGTATGAATTGTTGAATGAGGCAATTGTGGGTACATTCTAGGTTCTGAGAAGAGTACACTTTTTAAATATCAAATACTGAAACTGTACTAATTTCATGAACTGGAATTATACCATGACTCAGGAATAAGGTCAATTCCTCCCACAATACTAGAAGCCCAGACATTTGAAGCAATTAACAAGGGAGATCTGACTCTCTGTGCATGATTCTGCAGGAAAACTGAGCAAGTCATCCTAGCTAACAGTCTATCTGTCTCTCCTTCTCTCTCGCTCTCTTTTTCTCTTTTTTCCTCTCTGTATATAGGAGTCCCAGGCACCACTTCCTGCAGGTTCCAGTTGTGAATTCTGAAAGATTGCTTCTTGTTTCCGCAACTACATACTTCTGGGGAGACCCAAATAAAGTAATAGTGTCAGTGGTTCAACAGATAATAGACTTATCTTTGATGCTGGTTTATTCCCACACCAGGTTTAAATTCATGTGTCCAGTACTCACCCTGTAGGGAAGTATTTTGTGGGATACTGTAGTCCTGAGCGTGCAGTCCTTCAGGTGAGATGCTAAACAGAGATCCCTTCTGAATGAGTTTGTGAAAGTTGAAATAAATGTAACACACCACAAGGGACCTCAAAAAGATATATCCTCATTGTGGTTAATATGTCTTTGACTTACATTTTTCAAGACTGGGGCAACAGTCCCTTTTGGCTACAACTCTTGCCATCCACAGTGGGGTTTAGTGCCAAACAGGTTTACATTATATAATGGATTTAATTCCCTTTAATTATCTTTAACTTGTTATTCGGTATTTTAATATAATGTAACGGTAGTTGTCTTTTCAGGTAAAATTTGGTTTGGTCTTTAAGTTCCTTAATATTTTAAGGAAAGTCGCTTTGCTTATAAAAATGCCCCATGATTTGGCTTTTAGTGCCATCTATTGCATATCTGGAATGCCCAAAACTGTTATGCAAGTCAGATAACTTGAAATTAATGCAAATAAGTTTTTTTATTCCAACAGTATGAGGCATAGTGCCCTGTTTTAACCTGTATATATATATATATATATATATATATATATATATATATATATATATGGGTTCATGTCAGTACACCGACAAGTCGGGATATCGACATTCACTCCACCGACACATGAAATAATCGAAACCACAAACACGGACATTTAACAGGTAAGAGTTTTAATTTTGCTAATCATGCCTACCATGTTTTAGTAAGTGTGGCAGTGTTATGCATGTGTGGTAGGCATGATTAGCGAAATTAAAACTCTTACCTGTTAAATGTCCGTGTTTGCGGTTTCGATTATTTCATGTGTCGGTGGAGTGAATGTCGATATCCCCGACTTGTCGGTGTACTGACATGAACCCATATATATATATATATATATATATATATATATATATATATATATATATATATGTGTACAGGGTTTTGTTTTAATATTACTGAAAATTAATGATAGTTCTTGAAATATAAGAAAAATGTCTATTCTCAGCCAAGTGTTATGTGAAGAAAAAAATTTGGTGAAGAAGTTGGATAATGAATGAAGATTTTGATAAGATTTGTAAGGTTGCATTCTAACAGGAAATCATTACTCATGTTAGAAGCATTAGTATTATAATGTTTGGATGTGGTAGATTTGACTTTCAATAGATCATTTCCAATCCCTCCTATAATAACTAACGCTTCCTGACTTTAGAAAAAAAAAAAAAAATATATATATATATATATATATATATATATATATATATATATATATATATATATATATATATATATATATATATATATATATATCTATATGTATACTGTTAACAGAGCATATTATACAACAAGATCTAACATGTACCATGCACACAACTTGATTATTTTAACTTTTAATAATTTATGTGGGGTCCTGGGGATATTATTGTACTAGTCCATTTTTATTAATATTGCTCCATTGTTCAGTTTGCATATGGGTTTCTTGGGTCTATATTAGATCATCGACCACTGAAAGAAGTGAACGATGATTAATCAACCCTATGTAAGCGGAAGCTTACAATTTTGTACTGTCAAAACAGCGATTTTTTCTTAGGGAAAAAAATCACTGTTCCAAAACACATGCACACAACACAAGCACACCAAAAAAACAGCAATCCACACACATACACCTAAAATCTTACAACTAACCCTACACTAAACTATACACACACCATTAATTATCCACTTTTCTTAACCCAAACCCTAACCCTAAGGTCCGTCACAATCGCACACTCACCTCACCCGCTCCCTAACCTTAACTCACCTAACCCTCCCTAACCCTCACATCCACCCAATCGCACACATACCTAACCCGCGCCCTAACCCTAACTGACCTAACCTACCCTAACCCTCAAATCCACACAATCACACACTTACCTGATCCTGACCCTATAACCTTCCACCACAGAGCTGAAAATACTGAAGAAACAGAAACGGACAACCAAATTATTTCCCTAGAAAAGAATTTGGGTTTCTGTTGCTTCGATATTTTAAGCTTTCGCTCCATAGGGTTCGATATTAAAACATTCAAAGGTTTTAAACCGCGATGTTCTAATATAGACCCGGGTTTCTTATATCAATCAATTTTGAATTTAGATTTATAGTAAAGATGGGAAAGGAGTTTTATCTTATTTGAAACTTGTATGCCATTCAGAT
>NC_056741.1:146925873-146930873 GCF_019279795.1 Protopterus annectens | reverse complement strand
ATGTGCATACAGTAACTTCCTTGATTTGTCCCACTACTGTTCGCTAAGGTAGTTCATCACCAGTATGAACAGTAGTGGGATTAGAGCGGAACCCTGATGCACAACCAGTCCCACTGGGAATCCCACTGTGAGTCTAAACACTGTTCATATTTGTGTTATTGAGTCCTTTATACTTTTATCGTGGGTTCTTCATCCACCTTTGATTATAGTCTGTGGATGGAGCAGTACAGATTCTGTGGGGTTTTCTTCTTTCAGAAAATTCTTGAAGTGCTCCTTCTATCTGCCTTTGATGTTGTCGGGACTAGTGCGCAGATTGTTGCTGACATCCTTTATGAAGGCAGGTTGATGACTATCTTCTTTACCTTTCTGTTGTAACCTTATAACCTGAAAGAGTGATATTGTTTCTTTGTGACTGTTAGATCTGGTACAAAAATATAGTATTCTGTCTGCATAAGTCTGGAAATGCAGCTATATCAAATAAGGCTTCACGGTTTGCATACAGTTTCAATAAATGCACTTGCAATCAGTGAAAATAACCTTCAGTCAATAACACTGATAACAGAACGTGCTGTACATTTGAGTACAAACACATCTTGTTTGTATGCTAATTAAGGCTAAAGAGGTGTGCATAACTTTACAGGGTTTTGGTATTATTAGGAAATACTTCAGAGACAGCTAAGGTAGTTAATTTTGGACTGATATGCAGAAAGTCATGGAAGTACAGTCCTCAGAAGGCAGTACAGACATTCGGCTATGAGTGCAGATGTCAGGTCAAATATCCAGCATTCTGGAATATTAATGATATTATTCAGGGGGATCAGAATATATGTGCAGAAACTACGGACATAGTTATATTGGAGACAGTACATTCCTGATGAACAGTATAATGAGTGCAGAAGCTATGGACATTAAGATTTGATTCAGATATTGTTATCTACCTCCACTGTGCATAATAAAACATATGTAACTGAACTACAGTGTGTGCAACTTTATTCTGAAAAAGTGCAAGAAGGTTTGGCCCACAAAGGACAGACTGGCACCTGCTCAGCACAGTTCTGGGTAATAAACAGATAAACATATTCATTCCAGTCTCATTCCAGTTTCTTCCACTTGTTGCCAGCTCATTCCAGTATTATACAGATATTTCAATTCTTTTCAGTGACATTTGCTCAGTTACTTTTCAGAAGCTTATAGAGGCTTTCTGTCACTTTTTGTCATTGCAACTGTGGCCTTAGTCTCTTTGTTAGTATATCTTCTTAAAGAGGATTATAAAAACGTATTATTCATTCACCTTTCTTGTCTTTTTTTATACTGTTCTAAGTTTATAATTGTTTTAATCAGTATTCCTTCTTAGCCTGATCCATCTTTTCTATCACCTGCATCTTCCTCAGCTCCCTCTTTCCTTTGATAACTTCTAGGACTTCTGCATCCCACCACCATCTTTCCTTATGTACCTTATTTCAGTCATCTCTCAGGTCTTCATCATTGCCTCTGTTAAGCTAAGAGCCTTTTCTGGCCAATGTCTCCAGCTGGCTACAGTCCACACCCATGCATATATATATATAGGTGGCACAGTGATGCAGTGTGTACCATTGTTGCCTCATATCGAGAGGATCTCTGGTTTCATTTTCATCTGGGATGCTTTCTGTATGGAGTGTGAATGTCCTCCCTGTGTTCGCATGGGTTTTCTGTGGGTTCTCCGATTTCCTCCCAAATTCCAAAGACTTGCAGTAGGTGGAATGCATATACTAAATTGGCCATAGGTATGGCTTTGTGCCCCTGTATGTGTGATATGGAAGAACAATCACAACAGGAATAACCAGCCAGTGGTGTGAACATTAGCTCTAGATTATTGTTACTGTTGAGGTGACACTCCAGCTTAGGTTCGTAGGTTCATAGGCAGGTACTAGGCTATCTGCCCGAGGGCATTTATAAGCCTATCTAGAGTGTGTCAGCTTTTGCCGCCATATTGATTAACTGATCCTCTGTCAAGCAGACCCAATGAAGTGATCCAGGGGTGTATTTTCTGTTACCCATCCACTCGTCAAGGTTACTCTTGAAGAGTATTAGTGAGGGGATCTGCCTGATGTAATTTGGAATTTTGTTTCAAAGCATGGGGAGTCTCTGTGATGGGAATCTATCCCTCCAGCATGTTCTATTTATTGTTGTGGTGAGGTTTAGCTCACTAAAGCACGTGGCTTGCAGTGACTTGGATTTCTTTAGGTGGAGCATGTCCATCAATTCTGAGTTGGACATGGCTTTGTAAGTCAAGCAGAGATCACCTCTGAATAAGCGATATGCCACTGAGTACAGCCGGAGGTTTTTTTTCAGTCAAGCTGCATGAGACATATGTTGAGACCAGTAATCCTCTTGGTGAGGTACTTTTGTGGTCTTTCCAGCTGTTGGAAGTGTCTTGTGAGGTACATCCCAAATGGGGCATGGCACTCTATGATGGGTCTAATGAGTGACAAGTAGAGGGGCACTATAACCTCTTTATTTCTAGATGCAAACCCTTTAGCAATTAGATGGGCCACATAGAAGGATTTCCTAACTACTTTGGCAATATGGTTGTCAAAGGAGAGATTGCTATCTACCTGGGTCCCCAGATCTCTTATTACCTCTTCTGAATTAAGGGGGCTGTCACCTATGTGGAAATTTGTGGGTGTTTTGTTTTTCCCAAATGAGGCAACTATGCATTTTTTGGCATTTAGCTTGAGGCCATGAGTTTGACACCAGGTGTCCATCTCAGTAAGGCCCTTTTGGAGGATGTCCATCAGCTGGAGAGTCAATTATGGCTCCCAGTTTGCAGTCATTGGTGACCTTGGTTAGCCATAGTCCTCCTGTGTTTGCCTGTACTTCTGAGAAGTATATGCTGAACAGTAGGGGTCCCAGGACCGAGCCTTGCAGGACACCACTTATGACTGGTTTAGAGTCAGACTTGGAGCCCACTATTCTTACTGTGTGAGTTCTGTCTGTAAGCTAGTTGGCAACTCATCTCATGACATAGGGGTTTATGTTCAGGCTGGTGAGTTTTTCTGTAATACCCAAGTGGGGAATGGTGTCAAAAGCCTTAGCGAGGTCAAGGTAGGTTGTAGGAGCTACATTTCCCTCATCTATGGCCTTGGTGACTGTCTCAAAGAAGTCAACCAGGTTTAGTAGGCATGATCTGCCCTTAACAAAGCCGAACTGGGTCTGGTCAAGTGTTTGGAGGTTCCCAATGTCTTTGTTAATGAGTTCCATGATGATGCGCTCCATAGTCTTGCAGACCAGGGCAATAGTTACCAGAGTCAGTTGTGGCCCCTCCTTTGTGGAGAGGAATAACTGTTGCTGTGCGCCATTCTATGGGCACGTAGCCTGTGGAGAGGCTGAGGTTAAACAGTGTGTTTAGGTGGGGGATTAGTTTGTTCTGTAGTTCATGCAAGACACAACCTGGGACACCATCTGGTCTCATTGATGCTGTGTTTTTGGCTTTTGAAAGGGCTGTTTTCACCTGCGCATCTGTGATTTTTGGGACACTACATTTTTCCAGTATTGTTGTGGGCCCTTTTGGAGGTGAGAGGGGGGAGAAGTTTGCACTGAATCTATCTGCCAGGATTTTGGCAATATCTGTAGGTTCAGTATATTTTGTGCTATTTTGCACTAGTTCAGTGCATATCGGTGAGTTGCCACTTAGATTCTTAACATAGCTAAAGAAGGCTTTGTGGTTATCTTTTGAATCCTTCGCTATTTTTCTTTCGAAGTTAGCCTTGGATGATTTCATGAGGGATCTCAGTTTCTTACTGATACTGATCAGGGATGTCTTTCCTTCTTGGGATTTGCTTTTTTTCTGAACTAGTTTCCTCCTTCTGTTGTATAGTCTGTTTATTGCAGAGGTCCACCAAACTGGTTTCCTTCTCTTAGAGGAGTGAGTCTTGGTTTTGCTAAGGATGGCACGATCCATGCATCCTTGTAGGTGCTCATAGAATTTGTAAAGGTTTCTGTATCTTGGGCAGCATTATCCTTTAGGGTAGGGGCTGTGAAACTTACCACCTCTGTCTTAAGTAAGGTGAAGTTTGCTTTAGAAAAGTTTTTTACTGTGGTTTCCTTAGTTGGGGGTGGTGGTGGGGTGTGGACATCCAGAGTGATTAGTTTATGGTCTGATCTAACCAGTGACAGGTTGACGTCAGGTGTGGAACACCTGTCACCCATGTTGGTGATGACCAGGTCCAATATGTTTTCACCTCTGGTAGGGGAGTTTACCAGATGATCCAGTGCATTTGAGTTGATGAATTCCAGGAAGTGCTGGTCCTGGGAATTTCTACTCGAGTAGTTTTTCCAGTGAATGGTAGGGTAATTGAAATCGCCCAATATCAGGGTGTTTGGTAGGACCTTCATGTTTTCCAGTGTCTCCTGAAAGGTGGAGTGGTGGTCCTGGGTCATGGAGGGTGATCTGTAGCAGGCCGCAATTTGCATTGCAGATTTGCCCGATGTTAGTTGCACATGGATGATCTCAGAGTTATCATGCTGCGCCACTAACTTGGAGGTGTAGGTATCCTTGATGAATATGGATACACCCCCTCCTTTTGTTTTTCTGTCCGTGTTCTCTGGCCAAAGTGTGTGGTATGAGTTGTAGCCTGGTAGTGCTGGGGTCCTCTCTGGATCCTTGATCCAGGTTTCAGTTACTGCACAGATGTCGACGTTCTCCGTACTGAGGAGTGCTTTGAGTGCGTGCATTTTGAGATTTAAACTCCTGGTGTTGAGTAGCATGACACTCAATTTTTTGTTAATTGTGCTTTTTACGGAGGTGGGTACTTGAGCCTTGCCTAAAAAAGGCACTATGGGGGCAGCAGGAGCCTTGGCCAATATTCAAAAGCCTAGGGGTGACAGGTGCAAGCCATCTCTTGCGAAGCAACGCAGCTTGTCGAGCATGTCGTCCCAGGCTGACAGACACTGGATCCCCTTTGAATGACACCAGAAGCTTTTTTTCTTTATACTGAGGTATGATTCTTGGTGAGGGCAGG